>NW_022979488.1:0-62742 GCF_902652985.1 Pecten maximus
CTTTTTGTATTATAATTAGACTATTATTTTATAAGTAGACTATTGTTTTATAATTAGACTATTGTTTTATAATTAGACTATTGTTTTATAATTAGACTATTGTTTGATAATTAGACTAATTAGTTCCGCAGGGTACAAACTGCATTAATGCATTTACGTACATGTAAGTAAAAACATTAGCATTGCCGTATTCTTAGAAGAAGAATTGTTACTGTATATAAAAACAGATTTTCCTGATATTAAACAGCATACTGTTGACTGCTTCCAATGTAGACAATAGACGTTTATATGTTTGAATCTTTTAATGAAATTATATACAAAGACGGTTGAATTTATTACTTATCTTTGAGCTTTTTCTAAGAGTTTTAATAGCTTGTTAACACTTTATAAATACATAAGTAAAACCAAACCCCACCTGTTACGCTGTAATAGTATGTGGAAAAAAAGATACACTGCATAAAGACAATATTACTGAAGATACCATGGATAGAGACTAGTATTCTTTTGTTGACGATATATTTAATGAATATTAGCAAATTGATGAAGAGGTATACAAAAGGTAAAATGAAATGTATAATTTATACGGTAAAAAATAAAGAAAGCAACATAAAGGGTTGCGCATATTCCGATCTGCGAACCAGCTATCGAAATTAGCGTATCGTGGAGTATATATAGTCACTAATGGTAGTAGCATCGGTGGGAGTGTTAATATAACATTATTTCAGACAGAAAATTAAAAATGACGGTTTGCACGATATCTACATATTAAATATCTAATTAATTTCATATACAACAAATGCATAATATAATGGATAACCGGGATAAAGTATTCAAATAGAAAGTGTGAGAAATTCAAATTAACTTGTGTAAAGGCTGGAACATTCAAATTAACTTGTGTAAAGGCTGGAAAATTCAAATAAACCAGTGTAAAGACTGGTATTTATATATTGATAAAGTAAGGGATCTGGTATTGGAGTTGTTTGAGGAATAATTCGGTTATCGCATCAACCCGAGAAAGCTTCAATACATGTATGTTAAGAACTGTATCTTGCTGAGATCTATCACTCGTGGACAGATATTAAAGGTAGTTAATGTTATGTTAGTATTAACCTGGAGTTTAGTACACGATTCAGGCTGGTGTGTCTTTATAAGTCCGTATTTTCTAATCGTTATAAAATAAAATGAAAGCTTTGTAGCGGGACCTTCGACCTTTGCATTTTTCAGAACAATGACTTATTTGGGTAGGTGGGTTCCCGCGGCCGTCGGATGGAGAGTAACGGGTATGGTCAACAGGAGAACTGGTCAACATGAACATGTTTCACCCAGGACAACCAAGTGGAGATACTGGTCGCTTGGCCTTCTGGAAAGATGGTGGCGTACGAAAACTAGTTGATCTTAATCCCTCGGAAACCCACGGCTATATATGTGAAACAAGTCCCTGATTGTCTCTATTCCTTACCCGTTCCATAATATAGATAGATGTACTTACGTATTGTGTTGGAAGAACCATGTTTTTTTGGTGAAGTTGTAACTCTGATTTTTGCTTTAATATTTCATTATATTACATAATCTGATTTTCCTTAACTATAAACATAAGCTATATTTTGAACTATTGCACGGTCACGTGCGAACTATTGAACACATATGACGCTTTGGAATTGATCATGGTCGAACTATTGAACACCTGTGACGTTTCGGAATTTCGTCCTACCCTTTCAAGCGTCTAAGTCACTCAGATGTCAACATTGCCGACGACAGTCATGGTGACTTCTAGACAGACAGGAAAGCCGAGATGGCAGTGATTATGACTGTGTTTTAGTGATTACAAAATGTATGTAATAAAACAAGTATATCATGGGTATCTGTGCAATAGTCCAGAATAGTTGAGCCTCGGTACTGTTAATCGTCCGATTACCAGTACCTCGTGTCAAATATTCAGGACTATTACACAGATACCCATGCTATATTTGTATAATATGCAATTGGACAAATATGAAGACACGGGTCTTCGTATAAAGGGGAATAACCCCATTTGAATATCGAAATACAACGGATCACAGTCACAGCAGCAAAACTGTCAATCATTTCAGATCGTTAAAGTGATACTCCGTGTATCAAACTGGTTCTGGCTCTCGTTCAGACAGTGATTGATTTTTAGTTTACAAGCATGATAGCATAAACGGACATCAAGATGTTTGAGAGCTTTTAAAATATCGTTCATATATTTGTATAACTTATGGCACCGTATATGCTATTTTTATATCGATATGGTGTCGTTGATGAGTTCTAATAATTATCATTGATTGAATCCAGGCTGCTTTGCATTTCGTTAAAGGTGCATTAATAAACTGTCTACTTCGAGGTTACACATTTCGGTAATATAAAGTGTTGTGAACCCACCCCCCGCATACCTCGTTAATATTACGTGTTTTGAACCCCTCCACACCTCGTAAATATTATGTATTTTGAACCCCTCCACACTTCGTAAATATTATGTGTTTTGAACCCCTCCACACCTCGTTAATATTACGTGTTTGAACCCCTCCACACCTTGGTAATATTATGTGTTTTGAACCCCTCCACACTTCGTAAATATTACGTGTTTGAACCCCTCCACACCTCGTTAATATTACGTGTTTGAACCCCTCCACACCTTGGTAATATTATGTGTTTTGAACCCCTCCACACTTCGTAAATATTATGTGTTTTGAACCCCTCCACACCTCGGTAATATTATGTGTTTTGTATTCTCGGTAATAAAATGTTTTAAACCCCTCCACGCCTCGGTAATATTATGTGTTTTGTATTCTCGGTAATAAAATGTTTTAAATTACTCAACATTTCCACAATAATGCGATCTTTAAATCCTTCCATGCGTGAAAAGAAGTATTTTCTCTCATCATTTATCAATGTTTATTTGATATACTGTAGTATCTTCGAAACAGTTACAATGATGTATTTATCTCAGATTTTAATTGTCAAAGATTGCAATTAGTAATGAATCTGCTGCGTCATAGAAGGCAAAACATATTGAATGTTTAAATGAAAATCATTCTTAACAACAAACTGTAGATTTCTCAAAAATTATTTATGCATTATGCATTTTCCGATTATAAATTCCGAAGATGTAAAATGTCCTCAAGATAGATATTTATTTTGCAATTTCGTCTTTGGCTGTTTTTGGTTTTATCCAAGAACACATCCATGATGTCCGATGCTTAGGATCTCATTGATTAACAAAGCATTAATTACATGTATACATGATAACCCAATACAGGTTATAAGCTTCATGGATGGTAGCTGTCAATCAATACTTGTATTTTGTTTGGGGCAGACACATATATAAGGTCACTTAATAAAGTTACGTGACAGGGTTGGTTCAAAGGATTTCGTGATGACATTGACATGATTAATGCCTGACATCATCTGACAATATCTCAGCTGAATCAGATACTACAACATCAACAATACAAGATTATCACATTAAATAAGCGAGGAGGGTTAAATGTAAAGTTTTAAAACAAACATTTTAACGTTTTTTTTTACTAAATTGATTAACAATAGCATGAATCTAGTCCGGCAATATTAATATCAATAGAATAGAAAAGCAGTTTATATCATAACATTCTACGCGATAACGGTATGAGAAACATGTAATACAACACCACCACATGGTTTAAAGAAGTCAATTACTTCGCGTTTTGTTTACTGTTTTGTACAGTTTATCAATCCTTCCCGATTGCTTTCCCCACTCCTTTAACTTTCTCCGTCTCCCCTGATCATTGTTCCCTCTCCCCTCACCTCCGCGTGTCCACTCTTCTCCCTCTCCCCATCGTGTTCTCCCCCATGGGAGCTCTCCCTTCCCCATCCAGGGGAGCTCCCTCACCTTCAGTGTTCTCCCCAAGGGAGCTCCCTCTCCTTCAGCGTTCCTCCCGAGGAAGCTTCCTCCCCTTTAGTGTTCTCCCCAAAGCAGCTTCCTCTCCTTCAGCGTTTTCCCCAAGGGAGCTCCCTCTCCTTCAGCGTTCACCCCAAAGGAGCTCCCTCTTCTTCAGCGTTCTCCCCAAGGGAGCTCCCTCCACTTCAGCGTTCACCCCAAGGGAGCTCCTTCTCCATCAGCGTTCTCCCTAAGGGAGCTCCCTCTCCTTCAGCGTTCTCCCCAAGGGAGCTCCCTCTCCTTCAGTGTTCTCCCCAAGGGAGCTCCCTCACCTTCAGCGTTCACCCCAAAGGAGCTCCCTCTTCTTCAGCGTTCTCCCCAAGGGAGCTTCCTCTCCTTCAGCGTTCTCCCCAAGGGAGCTCCCTCCCCTTCAGTGTTCTCCCTGAGGGAGCTCCCTCCCCTTCAGCGTTCACCCCAAAGGAGCTTCCTCTCCTTCAGCGTTCTCTCCAAGGGAGCTCCCTCCCCTTCAGTGTTCTCCCCAAGGGAGCTCCCTCCCCTTCAGCGTTCTCCCCAAGGGAGCTCCCTCCACTTCAGCGTTCTCCCCAAGGGAACTCCCTCTCCTTCAGTGTTATCCCTAAGGGAGCTCCCTCCCCTTCAGTGTTCTCCCCAAGGGAGCTCCTTCTCCATCAGCGTTCTCCCCAAGTGAGCTCCCTCCCCTTCAGCGTTTTCCCCAAAGGAGCTCTCTCCCCTTCAGCGTTCTCCCCAAGGGAGCTCCCTCTCCTTCAGCGTTCTCCTTTTAATATCTGTTATCACCTTTAGCTCTCTCTCTCTCTAATACCTAGTATCAAGTGTACTTAAGTTAAAGCAACTTTCCTTCCGCCCCGCATCTTTGCATATAATTAACAAGGCACGCGCGACAATAAATGTACCTGATAATTGCTCCTCCTCCCAGTAACCTATCTTTTATTGTCATTGCCTAGCTTGGCTATAGCAATACCTGCTTAGCTTTGAGCGATCCTTCACTGTTCTATCACTCAGGACATCATGCGGCCTACGCTCTTGAGCTATTTATCAGATTCTACCCACAACCTGTCAATCACAGGTTATGTTTTCCCTAGTCGAGTATTGCATGCCTTTCGACCTGCTGTCTCTGATATTTACTATTTAAAATAATGTATTAAAGTTATACAAATTCTTAATTAGTTTATTTTACTGTGTGGAACTGTTACAAGGACTACCGAAGGCAGCGCGTACAAACATATCCAACGTTAAACTAAATATCAACCAATATCTGGAGAAGTCAATCCGCCTCTGAAGACATTTTGAAACTAATCAACAAACTAAACGTGAGACTACATATAAAGAATGTAAAGCCAGAAATCAGGTAAACTGAAAGGTACTGGCAGTTGAAAATAGAAATGGTACAAAGGCACAACAGAAAACATAATATGCCAAACTTGTTATGTAATCTTAAACAGGATAATATAAACAAGGATTGTAGACTAGGGACAGAGTGGAGACGATCAGCTGATGGCAGTGAAGGGTGGAGATTACGCTGACGTCCTAGACGTTAGTATTGCTTTAAACGTGAATGTTAAAAAGGGACTTTCGTACAGGAGTGGGAGAGCTATATTGTCTGGCATTTAAATATTGTGGAAAAATACTACTCAGGATTATAAATAGATATTAAAGCACAGGTACAGACAAAATGTTCCGGGATTCAACCTTTAATCTATTTTATAAAATTATCATCAGAGAGAAAACTCTCTCAAAACATTCTTACAAACCGGTGTCTATGAGTACATATATTAAAAGGTGATGAACGTAGAGGCTGCATGACTGCACACATTACTCATGGTAATACATGTATACGCGATATTTCAATTCTGGCTTAAAAATCACGATCTTCAACGGTTGCTCGTTGAAGCGGAATTGAAGTGTTATGTAGCGTCACAACTCCTTATAAGGACTTATTTGTATTTAGTAAAATGTTTATTCAGTTTGATGTTTTGTCAATGATACGCACTAGTGTATCACTTCTCTCCTAATTTAATCTCGCGGTATAGAAGTACAATACATAGCGTAGTTCTTCCAGATACATGTAAGTATCATTATTATCATCTCTACGTACAAAAGCCGATTTAAAGTAAAGTTTTTAAAATATATATCCAGGGAACTGTCCGGGCAGTCGTTACGATAACTTGGGAATGGATTATAACTGTTAAAAATAAATCCAACAGAAACATTTCAATAAAACTGAAAACCAGTACGGTGTATAGACAGTTTCCCCAACATCTCATATATAAAATACATCGATATCCCATAGTTATTCACAAGTCCACCTTAGTATTGCTAAACTCCGGTTTTAATTGTTGTACTTAGCATTGTGATCATTGTGAGCTCAAAAACTGTCACAACACCACACGTATATCGATATCTCATCAGTTCCTTTATATGTCTGTACTCTTTATATATGTCAGTATTTATATGCCTGTACTCTTTATATATGTCAGTATTTATGTGACTGTACTCTTTATATATGTCAGTATTTATGTGAAGTACTCTTTATATATGTCAGTATTTATGTGAAGTACTCTTTATATATGTCAGTATTTATGTGACTGTACTCTTTATATATGTCAGTATTTATGTGACTGTACTCTTTATATATGTCAGTATTTATATGACTGTACTCTTTATATATGTCAGTATTTATATGCCTGTACTCTTTATATATGTCAGTATGTATATGCCTGTACTCTTTATATATGTCAGTATTTATATGCCAGTACTCTTTATATATGTCAGTATTTATGTGACTGTACTCTTTATATATGTCAGTATTTATATGCCTGTACTCTTTATATATGTCAGTATTTATATGCCTGTAATCTTTATATATGTCAGTATTTATATGCCTGTACTCTTTATATATGTCAGTATTTATATACCTGTACTGTTTATATATGTCAGTATATATATGCCTGTACGCTTTATATATGTCAGTATATATATGCCTGTAATCTTTATATATGTCAGTATTTATATGCCTGTACTCTTTATATATGTCAGTATATATATGCCTGTACGCTTTATATATGTCAGTATATATATGCCTGTACGCTTTATATATGTCAGTATTTATATGACTGTACTCTTTATATATGTCAGTATTTATGTGACTGTACTCTTTAGATATGTCAGTATTTATGTGACTGTACTCTTTATATATGTCAGTATTTATATGCCTGTACGCTTTATATATGTCAGTATTTATATGACTGTACTCTTTATATATGTCAGTATTTATGTAAAGTACTCTTTATATATGTCAGTATGTATATGCCTGTACTCTTTATATATGTCAGTATTTATGTGACTGTACTCTTTATATATGTCAGTATTTATGTGACTGTACTCTTTATATATGTCAGTATTTATATGCCTGTACTCTTTATATATGTCAGTATTTATATGCCTGTAATCTTTATATATGTCAGTATTTATATGCCTGTAATCTTTATATATGTCAGTATTTATATGCCTGTACTCTTTATATATGTCAGTATTTATGTGACTGTACTCTTTATATATGTCAGTATTTATATGCCTGTAATCTTTATATATGTCAGTATGTATATGTCTGTACTCTTTATATATGTCAGTATTTATATGACTGTACTCTTTATATATGTCAGTATTTATGTGAAGTACTCTTTATATATGTCAGTATTTATATGCCTGTAATCTTTATATATGTCAGTATGTATATGTCTGTACTCTTTATATATGTCAGTATTTATATGACTGTACTCTTTATATATGTCAGTATTTATGTGAAGTACTCTTTATATATGTCAGTATTTATGTGACTGTACTCTTTATATATGTCAGTATTTATATGACTGTACTCTTTATATATGTCAGTATTTATGTGAAGTACTCTTTATATATGTCAGTATTTATATGCCTGTACTCTTTATATATGTCAGTATGTATATGACTGTACTCTTTATATATGTCAGTATTTATATGACTGTACTCTTTATATATGTCAGTATTTATATACCTGCACTATTTATATATGTCAGTATTTATATGACTGTACTCTTTATATATGTCAGTATGTATATGCCTGTACTCTTTATATATGTCAATATTTATGTGACTGTACTCTTTATATATGTCAGTATTTATGTGACTGTACTCTTTATATATGTCAGTATTTATATGACTGTACTATTTATATATGTCAGTATTTATGTGACTGTACTCTTTATATATGTCAGTATTTATGTACCTGTACTCTTTATATATGTCAGTATATATATGCCTGTACTCTTTATATATGTCAGTATTTATGTGAAGTACTCTTTATATATGTCAGTATTTATGAGACTGTACTCTTTATATATGTCAGTATTTATGTGACTGTACTATTTATATATGTCAGTATTTATATGACTGTACTCTTTATATATGTCAGTAGTTATATGACTGTACTCTTTATATATATCAGTATTTATATGCCTGTACTCTTTATATATGTCAGTATTTATGTGTCTGTATTCTTTATATATGTCAGTATTTATATGTTTGTATTCTTTATATATGTCAGTATTTATATGACTGTACTATTTATATATGTCAGTATTTATATGCCTGTACTCTTTATATATGTCAGTATTTATGTGACTGTACTCTTTATATATGTCAGTATTTATATGTCTGTATTCTTTATATATGTCAGTATTTATATGTCTGTACTCTTTATATATGTCAGTATTTATATGTCTGTACTCTTTATATATGTCAGTATTTATATGTCTGTATTCTTTATATATGTCAGTATTTATATGTCTGTATTCTTTATATATGTCAGTATTTATATGCCTGTACTATTTATATATGTCAGTATTTATATGCCTGTACGCTTTATATATGTCAGTATATATATGCCTGTGCTCTTTATATATGTCAGTATTTATATGCCTGTACTCTTTGTATATGTCAGTATGTATATATATGCCTGTACGCTTTATATATGTCAGTATATATATGCCTGTGCTCTTTATATATGTCAGTATTTATATGCCTGTACTCTTTGTATATGTCAGTATGTATATATATGCCTGTACGCTTTATATATGTCAGTATATATATGCCTGTACTCTTTATATATGTCAGTATTTATATACCTGTACTCTTTGTATATGTCAGTATGTATATATATGCCTGTACGCTTTATATATGTCAGTATATATATGCCTGTACGCTTTATATATGTCAGTATTTATATGTCTGTACTCTTTATATATGTCAGTATTTATATGCCTGTACTCTTTATATATGTCAGTATTTATTTGAAGTACTCTTTATATATGTCAGTATGTATATGCCTGTACTCTTTATATATGTCAGTATGTATATGCCTGTACTCTTTATATATGTCAGTATTTATGTGTCTGTACTCTTTATATATGTCAGTATTTATGTGACTGTACTCTTTATATATGTCAGTATTTATATGTCTGTACTCTTTATATATGTCAGTATTTATATGACTGTACTCTTTATATATGTCAGTATTTATATACCTGCACTATTTATATATGTCAGTATTTATATGACTGTACTCTTTATATATGTCAGTATGTATATGCCTGTACTCTTTATATATGTCAGTATTTATGTGACTGTACTCTTTATATATGTCAGTATTTATGTGACTGTACTCTTTATATATGTCAGTATTTATATGACTGTACTATTTATATATGTCAGTATTTATGTGACTGTACTCTTTATATATGTCAGTATTTATGTACCTGTACTCTTTATATATGTCAGTATATATATGCCTGTACTCTTTATATATGTCAGTATTTATGTGAAGTACTCTTTATATATGTCAGTATTTATGAGACTGTACTCTTTATATATGTCAGTATTTATGTGACTGTACTATTTATATATGTCAGTATTTATATGACTGTACTCTTTATATATGTCAGTAGTTATATGACTGTACTCTTTATATATATCAGTATTTATATGCCTGTACTCTTTATATATGTCAGTATTTATGTGTCTGTATTCTTTATATATGTCAGTATTTATATGTTTGTATTCTTTATATATGTCAGTATTTATATGACTGTACTATTTATATATGTCAGTATTTATATGCCTGTACTCTTTATATATGTCAGTATTTATGTGACTGTACTCTTTATATATGTCAGTATTTATATGTCTGTATTCTTTATATATGTCAGTATTTATATGTCTGTACTCTTTATATATGTCAGTATTTATATGTCTGTACTCTTTATATATGTCAGTATTTATATGTCTGTATTCTTTATATATGTCAGTATTTATATGTCTGTATTCTTTATATATGTCAGTATTTATATGCCTGTACTATTTATATATGTCAGTATTTATATGCCTGTACGCTTTATATATGTCAGTATATATATGCCTGTGCTCTTTATATATGTCAGTATTTATATGCCTGTACTCTTTGTATATGTCAGTATGTATATATATGCCTGTACGCTTTATATATGTCAGTATATATATGCCTGTGCTCTTTATATATGTCAGTATTTATATGCCTGTACTCTTTGTATATGTCAGTATGTATATATATGCCTGTACGCTTTATATATGTCAGTATATATATGCCTGTACTCTTTATATATGTCAGTATTTATATACCTGTACTCTTTGTATATGTCAGTATGTATATATATGCCTGTACGCTTTATATATGTCAGTATATATATGCCTGTACGCTTTATATATGTCAGTATTTATATGTCTGTACTCTTTATATATGTCAGTATTTATATGCCTGTACTCTTTATATATGTCAGTATTTATTTGAAGTACTCTTTATATATGTCAGTATGTATATGCCTGTACTCTTTATATATGTCAGTATGTATATGCCTGTACTCTTTATATATGTCAGTATTTATGTGTCTGTACTCTTTATATATGTCAGTATCTATATGATGTACTCTTTATATATGTCAGTATTTATATGCATGTACTCTTTAGATATGTCAGTATTTATGTGACTGTACTCTTTATATATGTCAGTATTTATATGACTGTACTCTTTATATATGTCAGTATTTATATGCCTGTACTCTTTATATATGTCCGTATTTATGTGACTGTACTCTTTATATATGTCAGTATTTATATGCCTGTACTCTTTATATATGTCAGTATTTATATGCCTGTACTCTTTGTATATGTCAGTATTTACTTGACTGTACTCTTTATATATGTCAGTATTTATATGACTGTATTCTTTATATATGTCAGTATTTATATACCTGTACTCTTTATATATGTCAGTATTTATATGTCTGTACTCTTTATATATGTCAGTATTTATATGCCTGTACTATTTATATATGTCAGTATTTATATACCTGTACTCTTTATATATGTCAGTATCTATGTGACTGTACTCTTTAGATATGTCAGTATTTATATGACTGTACTCTTTATATATGTCAGTATTTATGTGACTGTACTCTTTATATATGTCAGTATTTATGTGACTGTACTCTTTATATATGTCAGTATTTATGTGACTGTACTCTTTATATATGTCAGTATTTATATGTCTGTACTCTTTATATATGTCAGTATTTATATGCCTGTACTCTTTATATATGTCAGTATTTATATGCCTGTACTCTTTATATATGTCAGTATTTATATGACTGTACTCTTTATATATGTCAGTATTTATATGCCTGTACTCTTTATATATGTCAGTATTTATGTGAAGTACTCTTTATATATGTCAGTATTTATGTGACTGTACTCTTTATATATGTCAGTATTTATGTGAAGTACTCTTTATATATGTCAGTATTTATGTGACTGTACTCTTTATATATGTCAGTATTTATATGACTGTACTCTTTATATATGTCAGTATTTATATGCCTGTACTCTTTATATATGTCAGTATTTATATGACTGTACTCTTTATATATGTCAGTATTTATGTGAAGTACTCTTTATATATGTCAGTATTTATGTGAAGTACTCTTTATATATGTCAGTATTTATATGCCTGTACTCTTTATATATGTCAGTATTTATATGACTGTACTCTTTATATATGTCAGTATTTATGTGAAGTACTCTTTATATATGTCAGTATTTATATGTCTGTACTCTTTATATATGTCAGTATTTATGTGAAGTACTCTTTATATATGTCAGTATTTATATGACTGTACTCTTTATATATGTCAGTATTTATGTGAAGTACTCTTTATATATGTCAGTATTGATGTGACTGTACTCTTTATATATGTCAGTATTTATGTGAAGTACTCTTTATATATGTCAGTATTTATATGCCTGTACTCTTTATATATGTCAGTATTGATGTGACTGTACTCTTTATATATGTCAGTATTTATATGCCTGTACTCTTTATATACATGTATGTCAGTATTTATATGCCTGTACTCTTTATATATGTCAGTATTTATATGTCTGTATTCTTTATATATGTCAGTATTTATGTGACTGTACTCTTTATATATGTCAGTATTTATGTGAAGTACTCTTTATATATGTCAGTATTTATGTGACTGTACTCTTTATATATGTCAGTATTTATGTGACTGAACTCTTTAGATATGTCAGTATTTATAAACCTGTACTCTTTATATATGTCAGTATTTATGTGACTGTACTCTTTATATATGTCAGTATTTATGTGACTGTACTCTTTATATATGTCAGTATTTATAAACCTGTACGCTTTATATATGTCAGTATTTATAAACCTGTACTCTTTATATATGTCAGTGTTTATGTGACTGTACTCTTTATATATGTCAGTATTTATGTGACTGTACTCTTTATATATGTCAGTATTTATAAACCTGTACGCTTTATATATGTCAGTATTTATGTGACTGTACTCTTTATATATGTCAGTATTTATGTGAAGTACTCTTTATATATGTCAGTATTTATATGCCTGTACTCTTTATATATGTCAGTATTTATGTGACTGTACTATTTATATATGTCAGTATTAATATACCTGTACTCTTTATATATGTCAGTATTTATGTGACTGTACTCTTTATATATGTCAGTATTTATGTGAAGTACTCTTTATATATGTCAGTATTTATATGCCTGTACTCTTTATATATGTCAGTATTTATATGCCTGTACTCTTTATATATGTCAGTATTTATGTGAAGTACTCTTTATATATGTCAGTATTTATGTGACTGTACTCTTTATATATGTCAGTATTTATATGACTGTACTCTTTATATATGTCAGTATTTATGTGACTGTACTGTTTAGATATGTCAGTATTTATGTGACTGTACTCTTTATATATGTCAGTATTTATGTGACTGTACTCTTTATATATGTCAGTATCTATATGTCTGTATTCTTTATATATGTCAGTATTTATGTGACTGTACTCTTTATATATGTCAGTATTTATGTGACTGTATTCTTTATATATGTCAGTATTTATGTGACTGTACTGTTTAGATATGTCAGTATTTATGTGACTGTACTCTTTATATATGTCAGTATCTATATGTCTGTATTCTTTATATATGTCAGTATTTATGTGACTGTACTGTTTAGATATGTCAGTATTTATATGACTGTACTCTTTATATATGTCAGTATTTATGTGACTCTACTCTTTTTATATGTCAGTATTTATGTGACTGTACTCTTTATATATGTCAGTATTTATGTGAAGTACTCTTTATATATGTCAGTATTTATGTGACTGTACTCTTTATATATGTCAGTATTTATGTGACTGTACTCTTTATATATGTCAGTATTTATATGCCTGTACTCTTTATATATGTCAGTATTTATGTGAAGTACTCTTTATATATGTCAGTATTTATGTGAAGTACTCTTTATATATGTCAGTATTTATATGCCTGTACTCTTTATATATGTCAGTATTTATGTGAAGTACTCTTTATATATGTCAGTATTTATATGTCTGTACTCTTTATATATGTCAGTATTTATATGTCTGTACTCTTTATATATGTCAGTATTTATATGCCTGTACTCTTTATATATGTCAGTATTTATGTGACTGTACTCTTTATATATGTCAGTATTTATGTGAAGTACTCTTTATATATGTCAGTATTTATGTGACTGTACTCTTTATATATGTCAGTATTTATATGTCTGTACTCTTTATATATGTCAGTATCTATGTGACTGTACTCTTTATATATGTCAGTATTTATATGACTGTACTCTTTATATATGTCAGTATTTATATGTCTGTACTCTTTATATATGTCAGTATCTATGTGACTGTACTCTTTATATATGTCAGTATTTATATGACTGTACTCTTTATATATGTCAGTATTTATGTGACTGTACTCTTTATATATGTCAGTATTTATATGACTGTACTCTTTATATATGTCAGTATTTATATGTCTGTATTCTTTATATATGTCAGTATTTATAAACCTGTACTCTTTATATATGTCAGTATTTATGTGAAGTACTCTTTATATATGTCAGTATTTATATGCCTGTACTCTTTATATATGTCAGTATTTATGTGACTTGATAAACACTCATCTTCTCATTTTACTGTTGCTCAATGGGGAAAACCAATGTCATATACTACAACAGATTAAAAAAACAAGCTCCTAAATGATACCTTATGGAACTGTTTCTTCAGGAGACTTGCATGCAGGAAGGGAGAATAGCAGCAAATGTTTAACATTTTCTTGTCTAACGACCATGGTATAGATATATGACGCCTGTTTACTTGGTTCAACATTATAGTGATGTCATGAAGAGTTGATGTCTTCACCATGTCTTAATATTCCCTGGTAGTATCAGTCGGAGAGTCGAACTATACCTGTGTTATTGGGATCTATTTGACAGTGCTTATTTCACTTGAATCCTAGGCATCATTTTTATCACGTTAACGCGTGACTTATAAGTAAAAAACATAATGCTATTTAATTTCGATGAGTCGCATTTTTAAGGTTTTAACATATTTGTTTGATAAAGTATGCATACTTAAATATGTCATGCGTACACTTGCAAAAAAAACATAAAATATTTTGTTTTGTAACTTCATTATAAAAAAAAATGTTTTAAGAGAAACAGTATTTTTTTAAAGTGAAAATGCTGTCCAATTTAGAATGTCCTACTTAATTCACTAAGATTATCTCTAACCATTAGTTATCCTATCAAGTTTAAGGATATAACCGACATGGGGGCTTCGCCTACCACACAATGTAATTCGAGTGTCTTTTGTTATATCGATTGTCTATAATAGTACATCGCATAATGGAAATATAATGAGCAGTATGATATTGTATACTAAATATTTTGTTCATCTATAATCTTGATATTTCTGTTCTGTATAATATATAATTTATGGACGATGACATATAATTCTTAATTCCCCCCAACGAAACTGGCAGAGAGTGTTTCTAAAAGAATAGGCTAGAACACTGTTGATGGAAGCCATGTGTAGACTAATATTACTAAATATTTCTGGGGTCAAATATACCGTAGGAAAAGTTGTGTCCCGAGACATGCAGACAGTCCCTTTTAGGATCCAGCATTTAGCCTATACATGGGATACTAACACTCTTGATTTATATACCACATTCGGCGTCATTGACAATACCCCGACCCGAAATCTAGCACACCCTTAGTTATTGCCCAGAACTATAAATGCGACTTCTTGTTTTCCCATATTGAGCTGAACTTTATAATTTTTGTAACGGAATCGAAGCTGTATGAATATAGAGATACTTTTAGCCGACATATTCGGTTAAGGTTCATGTTGAAGTAGCTTGGGGTCAATGTTTAAAGAAGAGACGGATTAGGGTGAAGTTGACGAAAAGAGGGAGATTAATAAGTTGTATACATGAAGGAAATGTCTTTACGTTATTGACGACACTCTCCATGACAGCAAAGATACGTCACGCTGTCAACATGAACTTGAGACAACATGACTATAAGACGAATACTTTGATAACAACAATTGAAGAACATTTAAATATTACAAAAAAACAATTGCTCCAAAGACCTCGTATAAGTCTTTCTGTCAATTTGATTTTAGTAAGGATAGCAATAAATGTAAAGTCAATATTTGCATTTGTCCATCTTGCCATGCATTGTATATTATTTGGAAATCCATGTAACGCGTTTTAATGTGTCTGGGTGACTAATAAAATCTGAGAAACCATGTATAAAAGGAACGAACGATATTATCTTTTATTACATTTTTACCAGTGAAATATCAAAAATTATCATTCTATAAAAGTGGTATTTTTCACTAGTGAAAATATCACTTTTGCTGATTTGACCAATCAAATTAATGATTAGAAAATACCAAAATAATTGACCAATCAGAAAGCCCGACATATATGTCAGCACCTAGAGTGGGGTAACTAATTTTTTTGTTTACATTAGGCCTAGTTAGCATACGGGGTAAGTTTTTCGTTGATAAAAAATGTAATAAACAGAATATCTAACAGTGTCTTCAGTAATACCAAATATATTTCACTCGTGAGGCTAATATTTTGATATTTTTCACTCGTGCTGCGCACTCGTGAAAAATATCAAATATTAGCCCCACTCGTGAAATATATTTGGTATTACTGAAGACACTGTTAGATATCCTCTATGTATTTAACTCTTGAACATTAAACTACATTCTGTTTCGGGCTAGGAGTTCATGCTATATTCCTCTAATGTAATGAGCGTCCATATGGTTTTAACTTGAAACGGAATGCAGTTTAAATTTAAATATGTTCACTCTTACCGCATTCGAAAAAAATATAATAGTCAGTTAATAAATTTATTAGATTATATCTCCAAAAAGCCTCTTGCATATTGAATTTATTGAATTATCGGTACAGTCCTTAGCGCATGCTCCCGTAAGGCGCGACGAAATCTTTTTACGCGCCTTCTCCTGAAAAGGAGACATGAATAGGATTTTCCGTTAAAGTTTTTACTACGTCATAATCCGGAGGATTGTCGGCTGAATTTTGAAAACTTAGTAATGCTTTATTCATGGAAAGTTGCTGGAAATATGACTGCTATATATTGCGTTGCAGCTTTGAAAGATAACTAATTGTAATAATACCTGAAACCCATGCAGGATTTGGTTTGGTTTAGTTGGTTTATTTTGTTTAACGTCCTATTAACATCTAAGGTCATTTAAGGACGGCCTCCCGTGTGTGCGACATGCATGTGTGTGGTGAGTGCGTATGTGTGTTTTGGGAGGCTGCGGTATGTTCGTGTTATGTCTCCTTTTGCCGATTTATAGTGCTACCTCACTAAAGCATACTGCCGAAGACACCCAGCAGCACACCCCACCCGGTCACATTATACTGACAACGGGCGAACCAGTCGTCCCACTCCTAATATGCTGAGCGCTAAGCAGGAGCAGCAACTACCATTTTTAAAGACTCTGGTATATCTCGGCTAGGGGACAGAACCCAAAGCATTCCTCACAGCGGCGAACGCTCAACTAAAGGCATTGTCAAGGGAGGCATTAGGAAGAAGAAAGTTGTTAAGAAATAAGAGAAAAGATAAAATCCCAAATTTAGTCGCCTTAGAAGGGAAATAATGGTACTGTTGTATTGCACTGCATGCTGTAAGACGCGCCAATTTTGGGACCCCCTGCTGGTTCGGGATAGTTTCTGTTTCGGTGAATAAATGTGAGCCAGCTTACATTTCCATTTAGGAGGCATTGAAGAGACCAACATAGATCTGTTCCCCATTTCACACTAATGGTTCTTAAATATATTTCTCCCTGCTTCAACTTACTGTGCTTTGTGTTCCTTTCAATTTGTCTCCTTGACACTCGTCCTCGTATGATCCAGGCTGGTGCGAGGACGTTTAACATATAAAAGCCAAACAATCTATTATATTGCTGGTCAAATAGACTGATTATAGAAATTCAAATAATCTTTCTCCAGTTATGGCTTGTCAGCTTTGTGACAATGGCGAAGCTTATATTATTTCATATGACAGGACTAGTGGAACGATGCTGGTCATTCCGGCTATCATGTTATCTCTTAATTGCACTGTGTACATTTATTTTCCGTACCTTTTCAAATTCAGAGTCCTATAACAAAAATCGGAATCTATTTGTCAATGAAAAGATTAGCTGCGTAAAATGCAGTGCATACTTTTACATGTTAAACAGTGTATGGTGGAAATAACGCTGTATCGGTATTTAAGTCATCTTTTAATATCTACGCGTTCACACCTTGAAGTAAAAATCCGCTGAAAACATAAGTATTTGCATTTTTAACATTTTAAAAAATTGTTCATCGAGGTGTATGTTATCAAATTTAAGTATATTCAATTTTACAAAAAATGTACATATAGTTTACACGATCGTGTTGTATGTGGACCTCAATGTCGTTACCAGGAGTATCGTGGGAAAACACGCTGGCAGTGAGGATCAAACAATTCATATCCCGACGTCTATGGACAGTATGTATTATGTATCGATTTCTGTGTAGGATTCGGGAGGGAGATGATGTTACAAATGTCGGCCTGAAATATTTCTAGTTTGATAAGATGGATGTTGTCTTTATATTGAAAGGTAAGTTAAGACATATAGCTAGATTTTGCTATGCTAATGTGTCTTACGCAGACATGATTCACATTATTTTGTATGGTGAACGATTGTCATTGTTTCTCTATAGTTTGTCGTTTTTCATATATTTTTTTGCACTGTGATACATTTTTAAATTGGTACCCACATAATATTATATATGAGTTCCTTATTTCTACATTCTATGGTTTTGATAGATTTACATGTTGTAAAAGCATCGTAAGTCTAGCCCATCGTTATGATAACAAAAATAGTTCAAAATTATATACAGTTATACTAGTTATCCTTCGATAAATTAAATTGATTGTTTTCGTATTTATTTGTCCCTTGTCGATCCAATCGGCCATTTTACTTACTTATGAGTTGCATTTACATGAGAAGCAGATGTAATAGATTAGAATTCTGCACTGTGGTTGTTTATGGTCGTTGGTTTGGTATAGAAGAAGATTATAATGAAAGGCTCAAGTTTATTTCTGCTTTCACATTCTTTTTAATAAAAGGTGATAGACAATTAGTGAACATTGTTATCGTTAGGGACTATGTGAAAACTATATCAAGGTACAGAAAAAAAAAATATGTATAAAAAAAACAACGAACAACTCATCATTTTTTTTGAAAACCAACCAGGGAGTGCATGCAGTCTTAGATATAATGTAAATGGTTAACAATTAATGATAAAGTTTTAGCATGAAATTATGATTATGATTTGCCTGAGAAATGATAACTAACTCGTAATGTGAATTTTGGTTATTAACAACGAATGGGATTTTAAAAAGATAATAATAATAAACATTTAAAAAAAAAAAAAAAAAAAACTAAAAAAAAAACAAAAAAAAAAAACAACAAATAGATATTATTATAATCGGTTCAAAGATTATAGTAATAGTAAATGGCCCTGTTTTCTTCAAAATGTCATCCTTTAATGTTAACAGATCATACCGTCATTAAATGCTATTTGATAAACGTTCCGAGGTTGTATCTGACTGTTGTATACCTTGACATTAGTGTAAATATTATAACTCTTAAACTGAAATTGGCTATTATGATTTAGCATGTAGCCGGTTATTTTCGCGGGTCAAAACTTTCGCGATTTCATGTAAAACAAAAGAATCAAAATTTAACGAATTAAATTTTTTCTGATCCAATTTTAAGAGGATATTTTATTACAAACTGTCATGATGTGAATGTTGATACACGTTATCTGTCACTATATAAGAATATAATAAGAATTATAATTATCAAACTAACTAGATGATTGGAGGATCTCGATTCGGTAAATAAGGGTACAACATGATGACATATTTACCGATATTTTATTTCTCGGATAACATTTCCCTGTGTCTTATTATTTCATGGAAGAATTTTTCGCGATCATTTCAATGACCGCGAAATAGAGAAAATATCGCATCCGCAACAATAAACGGCTATAAGGTGACAAAAGCTTACGGTGTCATATGACACTTCAGGGTCATTTTATAGCAAATCCAGTGATATTTTACTAGTCTATAGATCACTGCTAAGGTGCAACATCACATCCTTGTCCAAAATGTATATCAATCCATACCAAATGACTGACAGCTTGATGAAATATCCGACCAATACCATCTTCCAGTGACATCCGTATTTTGAAAAAAACAATAGATGTTCAGAAAGTACACTGGGATATTCTACCTGTCATTTCTATGCTGCTATTCAATGTAGATAGGGTTTAATGAGTACAATTTATGCAGTATGATTAAGTTTATATATGTTTCAATGGTATTTCTAACGAACCACCTCCGCGGCCAGACAGACAATATACCAGCTACGAGTCTTTATTTGCTCTGCTCTCATACCTGGAATCACATCTGCTACAAATAGACAGCAATTTCAATATCGGTCACTCATAAGTTTACTTTTTCTATTCCATATCATCATTGATTTTCTCTTGGCCATGTAAATCAATACATCGTTATTGGAAACAGTGTATCATTACTACAGTATAAAGTGGTGTATTTTCGTTCATTATATTTTTGTATATCTAAGTAGAAACCTCGTCACATCATCATCACCACGCTACTGTCATACACTCACAAAGAGGAGATAACAAGTTCCGTTATTGGTTTTTAATTGTCTTCAACTGATTCACATTTCAAAGAGGCACCAGCACCGCTGAACACTACATAATCATATATGTAAGGACTCGACTGAAGCTTTACAGTATAACCTCAGACAAACAGGTGATCAACACATAATTTTATACATCCTATTACTTTGATGTCATCAACCATAAAATCATTATTTCTCTGGCGACTCCTAACTTAAATTCCCCATTTTTAAAACAAGTGCGCTATTCTTGAATTTTATAACGTGTCTGTCTTTTTTTTATAAAATTTAAATCAGTTATAGTACTTTTGATGGGAATCTGTTTTTGAGCAATTTTGCCTCGTCTCTAAACTGTAAAAATCGATCAAGGTCTTGCTTGGTCATTTGTTCTGCACAACAATGAACCTATTGTACCATCTGACAGTATGAGATCGGTACATCTGATTTGAACTGAGAAGAAAACCAATATCTTATGTCTGGGTCTTACTAAGCTGTCTGTTGTTTTGTAACACTGTTATTGTTTATTACGTTCGACTAGGAATCATCGGGTGCATTATAATTGTTGGTTGTATGTTTTTCGGTGTAGTATCTAAAAAAAATCTGAAGATCTCCACCCATGGTGCTTTTATCGAGAAGCTAAGACAGAATCCTGTCCTGTGCTGTCCCTGGGCTGGGCACTCTATCCCATCTAGTCTGAACAGCACGGCGCTAAGTTAGGTACCCCAAAGAATCCCCGCCTCGGTGTGACCTGATGTTTTCATTGGGCGATACAGGCACCAAACAAATTATATGAAACATATTTTGATATGGTGTAATGTAGGATATTAAGGATTTGCTCTTCTGAGGTTTAGTCAGGATCAAGTCCCGTTTCGATCTTGCATAAGAAGTTTTTGTAATGTATTAAAAAAGGCAATTTTATAGCAAGTTCGTATCTGCAAAATTATGTCCAAATTTCAGACTTCTGATGTAAACATATTTGTTTTAAGAAGAATTCAAAAAATATTCAATTGAGACAAATTTGAAAATTGCTGTTTTTTTGCTCTTTGTGCAAGGCTCAAATTTCATATTTTTGGACCTTTTATTTTAATATAAACCATTATTGCGTTGGCAATTTTGAATGCTTCTAATTCTTTTTTGCTTTAAAACTTTGCAATGTTCAATACAATGAAAATAGCAAACAACAAAGTTGGGATTACACAGGTTGTTCATTTTCACACATTTTAGTGTAATTGGAGCACTTCGAGATATTTTCCCGAAAATTAAAAATAACAAATATTATTGCAGGTAAAAAAAGTAAGCACACTGACCCCACATTTTTGTATCAGTTTTAGAAAGAAAAACCTTTTCGCACTTGATCTTCAAAATACCTTTTAAAGTTTGTAAGCAGAACGTTTTATATTTGGCGTTGAATCTAGCAAAAAAAAAAAAAATTAGGGGTAGGGAATACGTAAATTGCTATTCTGATATAATTGTTTGGTCAAATCAATTTAACTTCTATATTTAAAAAGAATATGCTAGTTTTGTCAATTTCAAGAACATTCATACTTGTTTGATAATAAACTTTTAAGATATTGCTTTGTTTTTTTTTGCGTGTATGGTCAAAACAGCAGAATTCATGTAAAATCACAGATTATGTCAAATTATCATATATAATAATCAATAGCTCAAAATGAGCACACCGACATAGGGTTTTCCTGTTCATTTTTATATCTCTGTATTGTCCCCTTTAAGATGAGGTCTAACATTGAAAAAGTTAGTCATCGTAAAAATTGATTTTTCACCAGAGCAGATCCTTAAATGAAATAATTCAATGTCAAAAGTAAATCATAAGGTGAGTACCCTATATACATTTCCTTGTACATACATAGAGGATATCTAACAGTGTCTTCAGTAATACCAAATATATTTCACGAGTGGGGCTAATATTTTGATATTTTTCACGAGTGCGCACTCGTGAAAAATATCAAAATATTAGCCCCACTCGTGAAATATATTTGGTATTACTGAAGACACTGTTAGATATTCTGTTTATTACATTTTTTATTAACGAAAAACCTACCCCGTATGCTAACTAGGCCTACAGCGATAATTTGTAAACAAAAACAGTAGTCCCCCCTGTCCAGGTGCTGACATATATGTCGGGCTTTCTGATTGGTCAATTATTTTGGTATTTTCTAATCATGAATTTGATTGGTCAAATCAGCAAAAGTGATATTTTTCACTAGTGAAAAATATGACTTTTACAGAATGAATAATTTTTGATATTTCACTGGTAAAAATGTAATAAAATATAGTTTTGATTTATGCTGATATTTGGAGAGATTGAGCTATTTGGAAGATGCTGAATGTGATTTTTGCTAATAAGTTATTACATCCCTTACAGGATTAGCTTTGGTAATATATGTACACGGAGAGAGCGTGGAATGGGTTGAGATGTCAAATCACCGGAACACAGTCCACAAGGCAGATTATAACGTCACAACAACCCCAACAAACGTCGGCTGTATAGCACTGTGTACCTCCACACCAGACTGCTCCTACGTCACCTACACCGACCACACATCCACGTGTACACGTCATCAACAACTTCAGGGTAAACAAGTCCAGCTAAACAGCAGAGTCTGGAAAAGTAAGACTTAGTTGTAACTCATAACGGTGTTTGTACTGTCTAGTGATACTACGATTGAATTCATGAATCTTGGTTAAATGTAATTGATCAATTTGAGAAAACGTCGGGGGCGTAGCTGGGCAATATTGGATGTGTAAGCACTGCCAGCTAGACAATTCGATTGCCGTCGAATAATGGTATTTCTTTAATTAAAACAGCTATTTAGGAAAATAATGTGCAAGCACAGGGTAACTTTATTTCAATTGGCCGACCTTTTAAACATAACGTTTGTGCCGTTATAACATGCGTACATAAGCTACCTGGTTGTCATTTTACTACAGTCTTTCTGTGGTAAGGTTTACACTT
The DNA here is from genome assembly GCF_902652985.1 of Pecten maximus. Lineage (NCBI taxonomy): Eukaryota > Metazoa > Mollusca > Bivalvia > Pectinida > Pectinidae > Pecten > Pecten maximus. The sequence continues at coordinate 23,614 of NW_022979488.1, forward strand.
GGTGGCCCACAACCATTAACATACCTATTAAATTAATGCTTAGATTGTTTTGTAATGTAACTGTACCATTTTATCTATTTACAGAGGTCCTTTGTCAATCTCCGTTTTCCTATAGCGAATCAGTTAGATCTTGTATCATTTTACCTACTATACAGCTAAACTGGCAGGATGCCAAAGACTACTGTGAGTCTCGTAGTAGCCGTCTCCTTGTCGCCGACACGGTAGATAAGTTTACAGGAGTACAAACTGTGTTTACAGGTACGTAACAACACTAACTCAGTGTAACTATATCATTAGATTAACGCGTTCTATAAAAAAAAACCCACCTCATTGTTGTCAGCCAGAGCCGATATATGTATACTACATATCAAACAGTTACATCATACTGATAAGTATTATTTTAAAGGGAATTTAGCAATTAATGTTCAAGAAAGTGATTTTATGAAAAGGGGTCGCAAAAGCATTTATTTTTGCGAGCCTAAAATATCTAAGACGCATCTCATAAAATTGTGTATGAAATGAAGATAGCGTACGTATCTAACATTAAGACAGGTTCAATTGTGGATTAAAAAAGTCAAATAGAGGCAGCCATTTCCGTGAGGTAACGTAATCGTCAATATTATGACGCCACATTCGATTTTTGATCGCCACAGCCGATAAAAATCGTTTCGGGGTATATTAAACTAGTGACGCATGCAAAAATCGGCAAATTCCCGGAATATATGATAAACACCTGGTATATATAGCAAAAAGAAAAATGAACCTGTACACACTCTTTTCTAGGGAAATAAGGTCAATTAGGATAACTAAAATAACAAATTCCAATCAAATCGGTTTACATGATTGTGCTTCCTCGTTAGATAAACATGAAACACATAACAGGAGAGATAGCTAAAATCTAACAGTCTCATGTAAAAAAATAAAACAGATAAATGTACAAATCTGACATTTTTCGGGGAAAATGAACAAATATTAAAATGATAGTCCAAACAAAGTTAAGCAACAAACTAAAGGAACATAGCTCTTAACAAATGAGGTTGTACTAAGCCCTGAATATATAATCATCTCGATCCCCCCCCCCCCCCCCCCCTCCCCATTTATAAAAAAGCAATAAGCTTTTTGTCTTATTTGTACACGTATCACCACAACAGCTATATCTATATTAAGACATACAGATGTTTGACATTTTTTTCTGCCGTAAATCTGAGTCATATACATCTCCATTACATATATAAAGCAGGACACTTTCAAAAGCATTTAATCAGCAACAGCATTTTGAATTTCCTCAAAAGGCGCTAATGTCCTAAAAAGTCTAAATTCTCGTTAATTTGACGTACAAATCTTTTAGCTGAAACCCAAGTTTCAACAGATTAACGAATTAGTGAAATAGCGAACACAATGATTACATGAAATACCTTCAAGTATATACAATAGTGCCATATTTATTATCCCAAGTTTAATTGCTATGCTTAAAATCAATACAAACTTAAAACGATATGCTAGTAAACATGAAATGTTTATATTTTCGCATTTCACTAAATGTCAGTAAGAGTTGATTCGATAGTTCAGGTTTAACTCAGTATTACCTGATATGATATTTTTTATTGGATTCTAAACAAGTACGATTTTAAAGACTATTGCCCGGGCCAATCAGTCTTATTTGATTGTAGTGAAGTATTTTGTGAATATCCACTTAAATATCACGAGAAATTAACCTAAATGAAAGAATTAACGCAACATGTTCAAGTGTTTTCTTTAGTACCCGACCGTAATTTAATTATTAATCTTTTAGGAACGACCCTTATCACTGATCGTAAGATACGACTTCATCTTATAGGTTACCTTTCTCCTCTTTCAAATCTATTGTCTTCGTCCTTATGTCTCCCTTGACATTCCTCAATTTTGACCTGGTCATTGGTGAGGAAGATTTAGGGTTATGTCACCTGACATACCAGATTAAGTGATAGCTGCTACTTTTGTTTTACTATCAACATTTTGGGAGTTGCACAATAGGTTCGGCAAATTCCTAAAATACAATGTACCCATTTACGAAAATACTAGAACTTAAAAAGAAAAGGACTGAGTACCTCCTTCAATTCGAGGTTCACAACATAATTATCAATCATCCCTCGTATATACACTACGCGTTAGCATCTCGCACAAAGGAGGTTGCCCTTAAATGGCCACAACAGTTAGGGCGTTAAGAAATCCAACGGAGTTTGAATTATCGCCATCAATCAAAATAGACTCTTTGTTAGCGCGACCTTTTATCTTTGTGTTTTTCAGGATACTGGCTACTTTGGGTTGGTGGGTACCCGCGGACGTCGGATGGAGAATGGGTATGGTTAACAGGGGAACTGGTCGACGTGACCATGTTTCACCCAGGACAACCGAGTGGGGGGCCTGGTCGCTTGGCCTTCTGGAAAGATGGTGGCATATTAAGATTGGATGATACTTTTCCTCATGAACAACATTACTTTATTTGTGAATTTGTTTAGAGGATATCTTCATGTGTTTTTAAGGTGCTCACTGCAGGAAACAATGACAATTTTCTTATAAGATTTTACAAAGGGCATTAAAGATTGTGTATTGTCCTTTTAGATTTTTCAGGTATTGCTGGGCTTCAAAAAATTCATCAAAATGCAGATGGCAAAGAAATAAAGATTACGACATGGTATAATTTTTGGACGAAATACACATATTTGGAACACCATCAAGGAAGATAACAATTAAGTGTTAAAATGTTGATACCTTTGGATACCTGTAAAGCTGTCCGAGATCATCATTTATTGTCAAAAACAGAAAGATTGAAAATTTTAATATTAAGTTGTGTAAATTAAGAAAGGAATTTTAGATATAAATGATACTCATTTCAGAGAAATACAATTTGTTTCTGTACATAATATGTGAGGAAAACTGCACACTACTTTTAAACTTTCTAATATATATTCGTAAAAGAACTTGTTAGAAATTCAATTGCTCCTTTCAAAACAGAAGGTAACAGAAAAGCAAACATTATCTTATGTCAATATCGAAAATCTTGTTGTAATTTAAATTTTGATTATCAACGTGGGTCGTCTTAGTGATAACCCAAATTGTTCCCGCTGCACAGGAAACAATATTTCGTTACTTTTTAGAATGTCCTATTTTTGATTATTACAGAACTACTCTCCTCAATATGGTGATGGACCTACACTCGTGTAGACACATACTTGATGATGTGCATTGTGTCATTTGAAAATCCCGTTGTTTCAATTTTCATATAACTTTAAGTCTGGATCTAGTTGTAACCACAAAAACATAAGGATTATAATCATTATACATTATAAAGGTATCTGTATGTGTGTGTAAGTGGCTAGGAGATGTGTGATATGTTCTGTTACATGCGTCTAACACAGTGATTATAATCATTATACATTATAAAGGTATATGTATGTTTGTGTAAGTGGCTAGGAGATGTGTGATATGTTCTGTTACATCCGTCTAACACAGTGATTATAATCATTATACATTATAAAGGTATCTGTATGTGTGTAAGTGGCTAGGAGATGTCTGATATGTTCTGTTACATCCGTCTAACACAGTGATTATAATCATTATACATTATAAAGGTATCTGTATGTGTGTAAGTGGCTAGGAGATGTCTGATATGTTCTGTTACATCCGTCTAACACAGTGATTATAATCATTATACATTATAAAGGTATGTGTATGTAAGTGGCTAGGAGATGTGTGATATGTTCTGTTACATCCGTCTAACACAGTTATTGTTAGTTGTTATTTTTCATTATTTCTAATTGAATATTTTCTCACTGTTCCACTTCGACCATTCAATCGAGACATTTTATATAGGCATTGTCTGTTTTTTATTTATTTTACTGATAACAACTTTCTGTGATGATTTTACATAACAAATCAATTAACAGGAAAGCGCAGACATTTTAGAATGTACAATGGGATTCATTTCATTTTCAATTCGATTCTGACTTTAAATTTGGTTAAGTTTACCAAACAGTTTAAGACAACTTTGGTGGTTTTTTTTGTTTTGTTTTTGTTTTTGTTTTGTTTTTGTTTTTGTTTTTTTTGTTTTTGTTTTGTTTTTGTTTTTGTTTTTGTTTTTTTGCGCGGGTATGGGTGTGCTAATTCAAATGGCCGTGCCTAGTAAAAATGGCCGAAGGGATATATGTACGAGTCGTTATCAAGTATGTACATGCACGATATATAATTCGAGTAATTAACTATGTGTCATTTATTAGTTTGTAACTATGGGATTCTGGTTCACGGAACATCTTGACCTATCTTTGTCTGTCAAAGAACTGGCAAAACCGGTAGGAAGGACTCTTAATGCATTATTCTCGGAATACAAGTACACGGGAGGGATGTCGTATTTAATATTTGATCATTTATATAAAATTTTAGTGGAGCCGGTATGAGTCTACGCTGCTGAGATCTGGGGGAACAATAAGTATAAATTTGCACAAACTATACAAAACCGCGCCTGCAGATTCTTCCTTGGGACAGAAAAAAATGGCTCAAACGTCGCTTCGCGAGGTGACTTTGGATGGAACTCGTGCTTCGTAAACCAAAAGGTTGAAGTCTGTAGGCTGTGGCTAAGACTTAATGCCGGATAGCCGCCTGGTTAAAAACTCTTTGATTGGTCTTCAAGTGTAAACCGTAGTTGGGAAATGCGTACCAAAAGATTCCTGATAGATCGCCATTTGGACAACCTATTAGTTCTACACCCCGATAGACATTCCGCTTTAAATCGTGCAAACCAAGTTATAATTCAATAAGACAATACAACGTGGTACCGAGAACTGTGGAGTGATACAGGACAGATAAACGGAAATAAACTACGTACCTACAGGCGTTTTATACTGTGTGAAAACTGAACACTATGTATCCTCTTTTATGTCTTTTAAATATAGACAGGCAATTACAAAACTACGATGTGGCAACCTGAAATTGAAAATTGAAACAGGTCGGTATTCTCGTACACCGCTAGAGGAACGACTATGCACCCTATGAGATGAGAATGCAATCGAAGATGACACTCAATTTTTAATAGACTGTGAATTTTATTCAGATTTTAGCAGCATCGGAATTTGAACTAGGTTTTATGAATTTTAACTCTAATATAAAAATGGACTTTTTAATGAATTGTGTTTACTAGGTTTCACAATATGTAAAATGTGCAGCCGTAGGCAATCCATAAGTGTATTATAGATAAATAACAGGTTATCTTTATCGTTTTCATGGGGTCATGAATTGAGTTGCTCTTGAGACAAATTCAACATGAACTGCTTCGCAGTTCATTAAATTTGTCTGAAGAGCAACTCAATTCATGACCCCATGAAAACGACCAAATCAAGATTCAATCCTTAAATAAATTGTACTGTATTGCATTGACCTCCGTCTGACAATGGTCATAAGGACACGCGGAAGAAATGATACTGGTTGGTCCATTTACATTTCCAGTCCGCGTTGCCTTGATATCTCGAGTCTGCATGACCATGTTATCTCGAGTCATCATGACCATGTTATCTCGAGTCATCATGACCATGTTATCTCGAGTCATAATGACCTAGGTATCTCGAGTCATCATGACCTAGGTATCTTGAGTCCTCGTGGCTTTCGAATCACGAATCATTATTACCTTGTTATCTTAGCTTCACGTGAACTTGTTATCTCGAGTCATCATTTCCTTGTTGTTTCGAATCCTCGTAGCTTTGCTGAACATCGAAGGTTGTAATACAATCTGCCGGTACTATTAGCTACAGGCAACATTGGTTTACTTTCGCTGCCCTAACAGGCATTTCGAAATTTAGGTTGATCAGTTTTTTTTAAAAAGCTTTGCATGCTTTGTGTGATCAACAAAATATAAGAAAGTGGCAATTTACTACACTTATTGCGGCACTTATTGAACATAATCAAGTTTTTTTTAATACTTTTATAGAAAAACACACCCAATCTACCACATATACAGTATGACTCATATCTATCCATGTCAAAACACATACACAATCTACCCCATATACAGTATAACTCATATCCACCCATTTCAAAACAAGATAGATTGTGTCGTTGAAGGTTTTGTACATTGCCTTATCTTTATTTACTAGTTAACAAGCTAACGTGGCGTGAAAATTCACGTTGATATGACATAAAATGTAAAAAGGGTTCTGACAGTAGTTCGTCATCGTTTACCTGGACGGTAGGTGTGTCGGCGGGGATTGATTGCCGGGATTAGTGTATAGAGGTACTGACTTGGGCAGGGATTAGTAACTGTATTGGGGAGGGGTGAACTGTACTTAGTCTACCCGAGGAGACAAATCAAGAGTTATCTCCTACAAATTTATATAGAAACAAATTAAAATTTAATATATACCAGTAGTTTACTTCAAACTTTTGAAACGAAATTAAAATGTATATGTTTAGAATACTCTGCAGCGATTTTATATAGTTTTTTTTTCAACATGAAACGTTTACAGTTATTAATATCATGTGAAGAAAATATGTACGCCTGGGAAAATCGTTTTTCTTTGGTATAAAGTAGTAGGTTTTTGCAAAAAGAATGCACTTCACTTTTCAAACACAGGTAAGAATGTACCGCCGTGTAATCAAAGGTCCCCTAAGTCCCAATTGGCCTTCCCGTATGCTTGCTCTGCACTGATGTGGGTTGATAAAGTGTGCCAACAATACACGTTTATCTACCTGCAGCAATAGTGCTCGTTCAAAAGTAAATGTGCTCATTCAAATGTTAGTTCACATTTGAATGGGCACTGCAGCTATTGTATTCCGTCATGGAAGGCTGCTTCTTTCGTGGTATTGCGCCATCTGATTGCATACTGTAAAGCTATATTGCTGAAAATATATGCAAATTAGAATCTCCAAAAAGGAGAAGATTCCCGAGGAATTAAAGTCATATGGACGTTTTCTGTTGGAGTGATCTCCCTTGTTGGTTTGTATCAATTAAAATTTTAATGTTAAGAAATAATATTAAATTTAAATCAATTTTATACCTTACAATACACTAGTGGGAGTGTCACAGAAAGAATGAAGTGTAGTGAGGGGCGGTAACTATGTTTCAGCACGAAAGACGGATAAAAATTGATAAATTTCCTTCCTTAGCATTAACACCTTCACTTGCACTTAATTTCCTTACTTTCACTTAATTTTCTCATTGTCAATTAATTCACTCGCGCCACTCGCGCGACATTTAAAAAAACCCTCAATTACGGTTAAAAGTAATACTGGCGCAAGGAAATTGAAGGTTTTGGGGTTACCAGTGTAATAATTCTCACAATTCTACAGTTTTCTGGAATATGCCACTTAAATTGATTATGAGACATCAATTGGCATATATCCAAGCATAAGTTCAGGATCTCTTGTGTGTTGTTCGACGAGGTAGTCACCTTTTATACCAATATATACCTCCTATACAATATATACCAGGTTCCTCCTATATAACAATAATGTGTGGTGATAGAAACCAGCACACATACCAAACTAAGCTCAGCTTAGGAACAAATGCACTTGCAGTATTCTAATCGATGGATAGTGACATACCATCAAAGTTTTTAAAATGTCATATATCATACGACGTCAAAGTTACCAAAAGTGGGGGGAAAACCCACTTTCAGTTTCTTTATTTGTTTCCATGGATACTGTTACTGGTTAACAGAGCGGGTAAAATAAACCGGGATTAAGTCTATAGGGATTGTGCGATACCCAATCAGTAATTTTGGGTTTGCTATAAAACATTGAAGTATTATTCAACGATCACTACATTATAATCAGTCTAATATCATGACCAGATATGAGTGAATCATCAACCTTTACTCATCCCAATGGACAAATTAGGTGTTTAGCAAATTTTAATTGTTTTTTATGTGATTTAGTTAATGTAAATGAAATTTAATTCAGTATAATAAATCGCGTTTTCTGTCATTTTTCAACCTTTCATAATTAAGGAAGCGTGTCTTACTCTTACATATGTTTGTTTTGTTATGTTTGCTTGGTTTATCACCTCATGAACAGCCAGGGTCATTTTAAGGCAGAGTCGTCCTTGTAGTAGTTGGTGACTACTTCACTGAACAACATACAAGATACCCGTCGCCCGCCATCCAGAGCAATAAGGGTAAAGTGGTCTTGCCCAAAGACACAATCACGACAGCAAATACCGGCCTGATTGTCAGCTTCTCTTTTCTTCTGCGGGATAATTGTTCAATGTTTCCTATATTTCTTATTTATAAATAATATTCATAAACTTGATGTATTTGCTTTAAAGTCCCCTTAACAGCCATGATCATTTACGGACGTGCCTGGTTTTGGAGATGGAGGAAAGCTGGAGTACCCGGAGAAAAACCACTGGCCTATGGTCAGTACCTGGCAACTGCCCCACATAGGTTTGAAACTCGCAACCCAGAGGTGGAGTGCTTGTGATTAATGGTGCTACCCGTCAAATATCCAACTGAGAGAACATGTATATGAAACCTAAAATAACAAGAAAAATAAAGCCAAGTCAAACAGCAGTGCTTCATTTTAATACTGTAGGTATGTCAATATCAATATCTTATTTAGAACGAAATCCCGAAACATAACAAAAATTCATCACATGGAAACGTGGCAAAGAGTCGGAATGTAGTTCTTACACTGGAAAGTCAATGGTGATGTCACCTTTAAATATTTTAGTAGATCGGTCATTGTCCTGATATTCATTGTTTTCCTGCGAGTATCGTTAACGGGTGACAGAAAAATCATGGAGACGTAGAAATGGAGACGAATCTGTGAACGATGGGAGAAAAAGGTGGATCAAACAAATACCCCTAATGAATGCCCCTAATGTATCATACAGGCCCTTCTAAGCATAACTACGTGGCTGGTTATTCGGTATATGTGACCCTCGTTAGCTGTACAGGTTCGGCTGAAGCATGCATTTTCGCACATTTTCCCGAAACAGTTACATGACAAAAACAGTGTGTGTGATTAAACATGATGCATATGAACAATTGGTAATGTTATAAGTATAAGATTTGGTCGGCGTTTTGATATAAACCTGATATAGTTTCTTACTTCTATTGAGACGAAGTTTGATTTATGAGAAACAATGACTGGTAATACTGACCATTGTCTTTATGTCTCGTTCATTTGATCTTTACGACCTCTGATATATTTAATATTTGTGTATTGCCTAAAGTGTTTTCAAATTTATGTAGCCATTGAATTATAATACTGAGTGAGGGATGGGTGTAGAAGTCAAGTTTAAATGAAGAATAAACAATCGAAGGTTACTGAAGCAGTTGACATGGCTTTAAGCGACTAAATGTTCCTGGATAGGCAGTCATGGTGTTTTTGTCGCCTATTTCGCCATGTTAGAATTCCTGATCCTGTAGGATGACTACTGTAAGGTATGTCTTGTACTGTTTAAGCTTTGGGTACGGTATCGGTAGTTCTGATCGACGTATTTGTTGGGATGTTGTTTGTTAAAATATCTGTTGAACCTTCATCGTTGGTTTTTCTGACAATCTAGTACAATTATTTTGAAATTTAGTCATATTACAGCCGATGTAGAAACAAACTTCCCAGATTCCGTGTAATTTATGTCACAAATAATGTAACGTGATAACTAACTGTCAATCATCCTACGTCTGAACCTAAGATCTGGGGTTCTTTTTAATTAATTTTACGACAACGTGAAACAATACACAGTGTTGTTAAACAAGCATATCTGCCATATTACAGCCTGCTCAGGACATAAAGAAATCCGAATATGGCGTTCTCCAAATATCCCCGCACTGCACATACTTGTTTAAAACGACGACACAATTAGAAACAAAAAAAAAAAAAAAACCAACAACAATTAATCATTTGAGCTAGTCATTATCAGAAGATGGTCAATTTGTGACGATGTTGTCCGTTTTCCGTCCATCCGTAAACGGTCTGTGTTATCACTATTTCTCGAGAAGTACTGGGAGGATATTTCTCAAACATCACGTGTATGCTTCCCTTGATTTGCAGTTGTGCCGATACAATTTTGAAACTTACAGGGAAAAAACAAAGTGGCCGATATGAGACATGTGTATGACACAGTTCCAACGACAACATGTGTATTGGGGTCACTAGTTCCTATAGTGTCTCTGATATTAACCTGCCAACAAGACCTCGGTACGTTATGTGGAATATTTAAAAAGTTTACACTTCCAAATTTTATTGTTTAATCAATACAAAGAATAAACCGTTATGAAGTATTGTAATATTGAAAGAGTATTTAATTGCGTATAAGCGGATTACAGAACCATGTAAACTTGATATTCTAAAAAAAAATATAGATTCTATCAATATTAAGTGAACCATGGGATCGTGTTATGGGATGCTTCAACTTATATGGATACAGGTTGTGTTAATTAATAAAACACCTGCTTCAACAGTGGGGTTTTAAAGACCGCGATGTCAACATGACACCGAGGACAGTATAATTTATTAATTTCACCAAAATCAGTTATCAGGATCTCTTCGTCGGATTTCTCTGTATGATAAAACTTTGAGATAGCAAAGTGAATAAAGAAAGGAGGACATACAGATGGATATTATCTACGCTGTAACAAGTAAGTAATGGACAGGATGTAGAATTCAGAATTCCTTGGTGTTTAGTTACAGTGTATAACAGACAAGATTTAGAATTTAGAATTCCTTGGTGTTTAGTTACAGTGTATAACGGAGGGTATTTAGAATTTAGAATTCCTTGGTGTTTAGTTACAGTGTATAACGAACAAGATTTAGAATTTAGAATTCCTTGGTGTTTAGTTACAGTGTATAACGGAGGGGATGTAGAATTTAGAATTCCTTGGTGTTTAGTTACAGTGTATAACGGAGGGGATTTTGAATTTAGAATTCCTTGGTGTTTAGTTACAGTGTATAACGGAGGGGATTTTGAATTTAGAATTCATTGGTATTTAGTTACAGTGTATAACGGAGGGTATTTAGAATTTAGAATTCCTTGGTGTTTAGTTACAGTGTATAACGGAGGGGATTTAGAATTTTAAAATCCTTGGTGTTTAGTTACAGTGTATAACAGACAAGATTTAGAATTTAGAATTCCTTGGTGTTTAGTTACAGTGTATAACGGAGGGGATTTAGAATTTAGAATTCCTTGGTGTTTAGTTACAGTGTATAACGGAGGGGATTTAGAATTTAGAATTCCTTGGTGTTTAGTTACAGTGTAAAACGGAGGGGATTTAGAATTTAGAATTCCTTGGTGTTTAGTTACAGTGTACAACAGACAAGATTTAGAATTTAGAATTCCTTGGTGTTTAGTTACAGTGTATAACGAACAAGATTTAGAATTTAGAATTCCTTGGTGTTTAGCTTCAGTGTATAACGGAGGGGATTTAGAATTTAGAATTCCTCGGTGTTTAGTTACAGTGTATAACGGAGGGTATTTATAATTTAGAATTCCTTGGTGTTTAGTTACAGTGTATAACGGACAGGATGTAGAATTTAGAATTCCTTGGTGTTTAGCTACAGTGTATAACGAACAAGATTTAGAATTTAGAATTCCTTGGTGTTTAGCTACAGTGTATAACGGGCAGGATGTAGAATTTAGAATTCCTTGGTGTTTAGTTACTGTGTATAACGGAGGGGATTTTGAATTTAGAATTCCTTGGTGTTTAGTTACAGTGTATAACGGACAGGATTTAGAATTTAGAATTCTTTGGTGTTTAGTTACAGTGTATAACGGACAGGATTTAGAATTTAGAATTCCTTGGTGTTTAGTTACAGTATATAACGGATAGGATGTAGAATTTAGAATTCCTTGGTGTTTATAGTTACAGTGTATAACGGATAGGATTTAGAATTTAGAATTCCTTGGTGTTTAGTTACAGTGTATAACGAACAAGATTTATAATTTAGAATTCCTTGGTGTTTAGTTACAGTATATAACGGATAGGATTTAGAATTAAGAATTCCTTGGTGTTTATAGTTACAGTATATAACGGAGGGGGATTTAGAATTTAGAATTCCTTGGTGTTTAGTTACAGTGTATAACGGACAACACCTATATCTAGGACACCATTCCCCGATGTTTAGTTATATGACAATAATGGAAGAGAATGATTTACGGACGAGATTTAGAAGGACGTACATCTAGGACACCATTCCCCGATGTTTAGTTATATGACAATAAAGGAAGAGAATTAGAAAGATGTATATCTAAGACATCATTCCCTGATATCTGGTTACAGGTAAATAGATGAATTTGAAGGACGTATATCTCGGACACAATTCCCTGATATTAACATACAGGCAGAAAACGGACGAGATTTGGAAGGACGTATATCTCTGACAAAATCCTCCGACATTTAGTTACAGGTAAAAAACGGACGAGATTAAAAAGAAATATCTCTAGAACACAAATTCCTGATGTTAAATCATAGGTAAGAAACAGACGATATTGAGAAGGACATATATCTCGGACATAATTCTCTGATATTTAGCTACAGGTAAAACACGGACGAGATTTGAAAAGAATTTAGGGCAAAATTCAACAATATCTTGTTACATGTAAAAAATGAGCCAGTCTTTTTGATAATTCTCATAAAACTCTACAATTAATAATATTCATGTGTCTTCTACCACATATAATATTTCAATCGTTTCTAGAATAAATCTTAATTACATACATCTTGCCATATACATTTCCTATAAACAGTTTGCAATTAAAGGGTCATTCCATTGTTCTGACATCAGAAAGTTTCTATTGATAAAAGATATGCCCGAGTGAGGATTATATGAGTTTTATGCCTACCGGTAAAGGAAATAATGCCGAAATGTACAGAAAAATGAATGACGTTTCGTACACAAATGACGTCTGCCTTTGTGGTAATTAGTAATACTTCGGGTCGAAATGAAAAGTTTTATGATTTCATACCTGAAGCACTTTGGTTTCCCTTGAGTGTAAAACTGTCGTATCAAGGTAAATATTATAGCTTTATAGCTTTTACTACTTTGTAAAAATACATATTTCTCATATAAGTTTCATTTTGGTGACATATACTTTATTCAAACGAAGGAATGTCCCTTCGATAAAACCAATCATCGTGTAGAATAAAAACGCTCTATACACTATGCAATGCACAATGTTAATACAATTTCTGCAACTCTCGAAATTCATAAAGATTTTACAATGTACAATATTTATAATCTATTAAATCATTTAAGCATTGATGTCATTTTTTTCAGTTTCATCGGGGTATGAAACAAATTTTGTTTGCAAACTGTATGAATCCGCGTAGTTTCATCGGGGTATGAAACAAATTTTGTTTACAAACAGTTTGCAAACAAAATTTGTTTCATACCCCGATGAAACTAAAAAATAATTAACATCAACGCTTATAATTAATTTTTGAAAATGATTTTCTAATTTAAAAACATGTTTTATGTACAATTTTACTGGTTTTAAATGGGATTCTTTTTCTCAAATGAATACGCAACGTCAATTGTCGTATTGTGACGTCACATTTTTCGCGCCATTCTCGGAATTTCTTTCATAGAAGAATGAAAATAATTTTTCGACCAATTACATTTGAGTATTCACCATGAAAACAAAGAAAAATTAATTATAATGATATGATTAGACTTTTAAATTGGATACTTATACATATTCCCAAATACACCTGACATCATCGTCTCACCCAAACAACAGCTTCCTTTGTGTTTAAAGTTCTTTTCTGTGTGTTCTCACGGGATTATTGCTTTCTCCATTTACAAACACTTTAATAAATCTTTATTACAGTTCTCGGTCTATTGGCGTATGTGGACGGGAATAACATGTCCTGGGTCGAGATGACCATCCATCGGAACACCATCCACACAGCTGACTTTAATGCTACCACAACCCCAACAATCGTCGGATGTTTAGCGCTGTGTACCTCTACACACGGCTGTTTTTACGTCACGTACGCTTCAGACTCGTCCACCTGTACACGTCATAGCCGTTTAAACCAGAAACAACTTGTGAACAACACCAGAGTATGGAAAAGTATGATTTGCACAAATATATATATATATGCACTATGTTTAACCTTGCTCCGTGTTACTTACTGCAAGGTCATATATTGCCAGCCAATGCTGGTCAGGAAAATGAAAACACAAGCCTACATACAACATGTATGTTACTAATTTTAAAGTCCATCATATAAGCCATGCTTGAAATAATTTTTAGCTCACCTGGTCCGAAGGAGGACCAGGTGAGCTTATGCCATACCGTGGCGTCCGTCGTCCGTCTGTCGTCCGTCCGTCCGTCAACAATTGACTTCTTCTTCATAACCGCTCATCAGAATTTGATCAAATTTGGTCAGAAGCATCCCTATGGGTAGGGGACTCAAAATTGTACAAATGATGGGGCTGGCCCCCAAGGGGCCTGAGGGGCGGGACCAAAAGGGGTCAATTGGGCTATATTGATATAAACGACTTCTTCTCTGAAACTGAGCAATGGATATCGCTCATATTTGCCTGGTAGCATCACTATGGGGTGAGGATTTAAAATTGTACAAATGATGGGGCTGCCCCCCCCCCCCCCCCCCCCCCAGGAGCCTGAGGGGCGGGGCCAAAAGGGGTCAATTGGTCTATATTGATATGAACGACTTCTTTTCTGAAACTGAGCAATGGATATCGCTCATATTTGCCTGGTAGCATCACTATGGGGTGGGGATTCAAAATTGTACAAATGATGGGACTGACCCCCCCTGGGGCCTGAGGGGCGGGGCCAAATATGGTAAATTTCGCTATATTGATATAAACAACTTCTTTTCTGAAACCGAGCAATGGATATCGCTCATATTTGCCTGGTAGCATCACTATGGGGTGGGGATTCAAAATTGTACAAATGTCGGGGCTGACCCCCAAGGGGCCTGAGAGGCGGGGCCAAAATTGGTCAATTTGTTTAAACAACTTCTTCTCTGAAACTAAGCAATGGATATTACTCACATTTGTATGGTAGCATGGTTATGGGGTGGGGATTCAAAATTGTACAAATGTTGGGGTTGACCCAGGCCGCCAGGGGGCTGAGGGGTGGGGCCAAGAGGGGTCTATTTGGCTAAATTGATTTAAACAAATTATTCTCTGAAACTTAGCAATGGTTTGACTGGTAGCATCCTATAGGGGTAGGGATTCAAAATTGTATAAATGAAGGAGCTGACCCCCCAGGGGGCAGATGGCAGGGTCAAAAGGGGTCAATTAGTCTTCACAAGATCTTCTCTGAAACTAAGTAATATGGATATCACTCACATTTGTGTGGTAGCATCCCTATGGGGTCGTGCCAAAAGTCAATTTCATTTCATGGATTAATGCACTTTTTGGCATTTTTAGCATTAGAATAAAACCAATGTACATGTACCCATATAAAATGCTTATGATATATATTGACATAGCAATACCAGCGACAAATATACTGAAGCATCATTCTTGTTTCATATCTCATGAAACCAGGTGAGCGATACAGGCCCTCTGGGCCTCTTGTTTTCATTGCGTTCATCCTAGAAAAAAAAAACTGTTTCTTACAAATATAGTGATTATTCTTTTTCATGATCATGTGACCTTTTTACAAGAAGAGATATATATGTATATGCTAAAAAATTTGCAAAAAAGCCACAAAAATACGAACATCTTTCAATACAAGGTGAAAGGTAGATGCATTATAACCAAAATTGTATCAGGCTGCATTATACAGATGTGTCGTCCATCTAGGACTCGTCAGTGATATTAAGGGCCTAGATAGTTCATACCTTGGAGGTAATTGAAATATTTCAAAAGAAACGTCAAAATCTGGTTAAGAGATGCAACAGCCCAACAATTCAATACCAATCGAACCGAAGATTCTAATAGAACGTTCAGTAAATATGTTTACGAATTCAAACGTGGTACACAAGTTGTGAGTTCTCCGATAGTGTATTCGCTCTGCTATCAAACGGATTTTGCAAAAGACACACAAGAAAAAACTTCTATTCAATAGAACTAAAATACATCCACTGACAGGCTGTTATAGCGGACGGTTAACCCATTAATACTGACAGGCCATTATAGCGGACGGTTAACCCATTAATACTGACAGGTCATTATAGCGGACGGTTAACCCATTAATACTGACAGGCCATTATAGCGGACGGTTAACCTATTAATACTGGCAAGCTGCATCATACAGCAGTTTAGTCCTTATAAAGCTCGTCAGATGCGCGGTACATAAAATGCGACTGAAGTAGGTCGAAAGAAATGTCAAAATCCAGATGGAACGGAGAAAATACAATCACCTCATTATTTTATATATTTCTTAAAATCATCTTTAAGTGAAGATTCTACATAACATACAGGTACATTAAACCTAGGAACAAGGACCACTCCTTGTCTGGAAATAAAGTCCCATGGCATCGTAAACAAACTGCTACAAAACTAGGAACCACGTATTATCAAAACAGATAATATCAAATGGATGCGCTGTATATCTGTTATGTTCAATTTGTTTCTTGATGTTATGTGTCTAAAGCCGAGACAACACGAGATTAATCATAAACTATATCTCACTGTTCATGTATATACATATCGTTGTAAAAAAACTTAATGATACACATTGTTTGAAGTTTCCTTACAATATAGACCTAAAATAAGATTGTCTTGGTCATGCTTAAGAATAAGTTCGGATAATACAAAGTACATTTGTATATGAGAAAAATAGCTTATATCATATTTTAAGCTACAATATAAAAATATAATTTTATGCACTTCAGAGGACGTCCTTTGTGGTGGATCGTCCTTTACGTATAACAACGCAATTGGCTCGTGCATATTTTTCTCAGAAAATCCACTTCCCTGGAAAGACGCACAAGACGACTGTGACTCACGAGGCGGTCGACTTCTTGTTGCAAACAACGATGCCAAGTTCGCTGGAGTACAACTTGACTTCTTCGGTAAGACTTCGGGCATCTCTAAAGCTATCAATATGACGTAGTTTTGTTACACCCAACTAAATGTTTCTTTGTGTGACTGTAGTCCATGGTAACTAACTGTTATTCCTGGTGCCTATATTCCCCGTGACTGTAGTCCATGGTAACTAACTGTATCCCTGGTCCCTATATTCCCTGTGACTGTAGTCCATGGTAACTAACTGTATCCCTTGTCCCTATATTCCTCGTGACTGTAGTCCATGGTAACTAACTGTATCCCTGGTGCCTATATTCCTCGTGACTGTAGTCCATGGTAACTAACTGTATCCCTGGTTCCTGTATTCCACGTGACTGTGGTCCATGGTAACTAACTGTATCCCTGGTCCCTATATTCCACGTGACTGTGGACCATGGTAACTAACTGTATCCCTGGTCCCTATATTCCACGTGACTGTGGACCATGGTAACTAACTGTATCCCTGGTCCCTATATTCCTCGTGACTGTAGTCCATGGTAACTAACTGTATACCTGGTGCCTATATTCCTCGTGACTGTGGTCCATGGTAACTAACTGTATACCTGGTGCCTATATTCCTCGTGACTGTGGTCCATGGTAACTAACTGTTATCCTTTGTCCATATTTTCCTCGTGACTGTGGTCCATGGTAACTAACTGTATCCCTGGTCCCTATATTCATCGTGACTGTGGTCCATGGCATGGTAACTAATCGAATCCCTGGTCCCTGTATTCCTCGTGATGTGGTCCAAGGTAACTAACTGTTATCCCTTGTACCTATATTCCTCGTGACTGTAGTCCATGGTAACTAACTGTATCCCTGGTCCCTACATTCCACGTGACTGTGGTCCATGGTAACTAACTGTATCCCTGGTGCCTATATTCCTCGTGACTATAGTCCATGGTAACTAACTGTATACCTGGTCCCTACATTCCACGTGACTGTGGTCCATGGTAACTAACTGTATCCCTGGTCCCTACATTCCACGTGACTGTAGTCCATGGTAACTAACTGTATACCTGGTCCCTATATTCCTCGTGACTGTAGTCCATGGTAACTAACTGTATCCCTGGTGCCTATATTCCTCGTGACTATAGTCCATGGTAACTAACTGTATACCTGGTCCCTATATTCCTCGTGACTGTGGTCCATGGTAACTAACTGTATCCCTGGTCCCTATATTCCTCGTGACTGTGGTCCATGGTAACTAACTGTATCCCTGGTCCCTATATTCCTCGTGACTGTGGTCCATGGTAACTAGCTGTATCCCTGGTCCCTATAATCCGCGTGACTGTGGTCCAAGGTAACTAACTGTTATCCCTTGTACCTATATTCCTCGTGACTGTAGTCCATGGTAACTAACTGTATCCCTGGTCCCTACATTCCACGTGACTGTGGTCCATGGTAACTAACTGTATCCCTGGTGCCTTTATTCCACGTGACTATAGTCCATGGTAACTAACTGTATACCTGGTCCCTATATTCCTCGTGACTGTCGTCCATGGTAACTAACTGTATCCCTGGTCCCTATATTCCTCGTGACTGTGGTCCATGGTAACTAACTGTATCCTTGGTCCCTATATTCCTCGTGACTGTGGTCCATGGTAACTAGCTGTATCCCTGGTCCCTATAATCCGCGTGACTGTGGTCCATGGTAGCCCTGACTACGGTAATATTTGGTTACGATGGCCATGTTTATTATAATGTCTGGTAATATAAGCCCTGGTTTCCGTATTACCTGGTTACGGTAGCCCTGGTTGCTGAAATCCTTTGTTATAATTATCCCGGTTTCTGTAATCCCTGGGTAGCCCAGTTGATTTCGCCCAAAATGCATGGTTATAAAATTTCAGGTTTCTGTACTTCTGAATATTGTAGCACTGATTTTTGTAATACTTGAATACCCTGGTAACGGTACATCCTGATCACTTTAGCCCTGCAGTCAAATGTATTCGCCATCGTAATCAATCGTGATCTTGATGTAGAGCTTAATCTGGCTAAAGGGGTAATGTTTTATTTAAAAATAACACAATTTCACCATGTTGCATATAGTATGTTTTGAAAATCATAGTTGTCCAAATGGTCTTCACTAATTAAAGGCGGCCGAGTCCGCTAATGACGGTTAATATTTCGACTTTTACCAGTAGTTTATTTGGCCGAATATGTTTACCTGTGTCTTCGCGGATCAAATCTTTGCGACCATGACAATGACTCGTGAATCGAAAATAGCATCCATCCCCTCGAAAGAAGCGTAAAACAAGGTATTCAGATAATCCGTACTTACTGTAATGTGAGTTATCGTTATATTTTAGTAAGCATTATTTTCTCCTTTTGCAGATAAAGACTATTTCTGGGTTGGTGGCATTATACGGATTTCTGATAACAAACTGGTTTGGTTAACAGGGGAACTGGTTGACTTGGACAACTTTCATCCCGGACAACCAAGCGGAGGCAATGTTTGCCTGGCGTTCTGGAAAGACAGGGGTTTACTCAAACTGGATGATGGTTTTCCGAGCGAAGATCATCCCTTCCTCTGTGAATTACTATAAAGCCTAGCGATTCGATAATCTCGTTCCATCGACCATGTTGTAGTTTACCACATGCCCAAGGGCACATTCATTTAAACTGTGTATAATTACGAATACAGTGAATATATATATATATATATATATATATATTTATTTTTTTTTATTTTCGTCAAACAAGTTTCCTCCAAAAATACACGTTCCTTTAGCAGTCGCAAGTTGTATATTAGAAGATGTCGGATATCAAATTAAATGAGGTGTTTTAGCTTGTTTGCCAGTATTTTATGGGGACCAATTTAGAAAGTCCAATGCATTTCTTACATAGCGTAGAATCTTTAAGAAGTCTTACTTACAGAAACTATATTAGATACTCCAAATTTCATGGGTTTCAACCAGCAGTTAGCTGATGTGTGAAATTTGTAACACGTCCATGATATTACATATGTTTCATTTTATGTGTTTGTAACCTTTTCTTTATTTATGTATAGTTCGGGACCATATTGTATATTAAATGTCAATCTTAATATGTCACCTTGTACAGATAGAAGATTTTATTATTACTATTGATTTGTATATTGTAAATGTACATTATATCTATCATCCTATATTGATACTCTCACTTGAATATTCTAAATGTAGGTTTCAAATGCCGCCTTATCTATATCTCTCATGCCATTTCATATTGGTGTAATACTTTTCTCCTTTATTCCGATCTTTCGTCCACAATACTAATAAATGGGCGAGATACTTATTTGTTTGTTACCGGATGCCATAACGATCCCAGAATGCAATCCTTTACTACCATGTATAAAATATCATCATATATATCTGTGACAAATCTCAACTCATTTACCCAGCTGTTATTCCTTACTTTAATTTTCAAAACTCAACGCCAGAACTTTGTGGTTATAGGGAACAACCAACCAATTGAAAAAAAACAGACTTTTGAAATCTACCCCGTAAATAGAAATTTGAGCCAGGGATTACATGTTTTGTAAGTCCAATTTATTTTTTTCCAAACGTTCAAGTCATAATATTTAACAGGTAAAAAATTCAGATTTTGAAGAATTTTTACTGCGAAATTCAAACATTTTCAAAATGGCTTCCCTGGTAAAAGTTTGGACTGAAGAACCCACATGTTTTGTGTGTGTTATATGAAACCCTTATCTTTTTAAGTTTTAGACCATAAATGCCAAACTGACATTAAGAAGTGTAATGATTTACTCCGAAACGTTAACACTAATGTATTTGGAAAAAACAATTGGTTGGTTTGTCTCTTGAAGGATATGAACAGCAGCAAAAAAACTATGTAATCAAACGGCCATACTTCTCTGCTGAATTCTAGTCAAAGAAAGGTAGAAACAATTACAATGTCTTTATATTTCCTGTATCATTTCTATAAATACTTTGATGACATTTGCAACGTTGGGAATCTGAAAGAATTGAGTGATTTGAGATTAATAAACTACACAGTATATAGATTTTGTTCAGTAATTTGACACAATCGAGGCATATATAAATGTTCATAAAGTGTAAGCTGTCTTCAGAGAATACGTTAAGGGCTTAATTTAATCATGACGTTGCCGCTAGAACTAGATATAATTACAGTTTGTGTTTAAGTCATCACCAGACCGTAACAAGAATGTAACGGTAATGTGAATATATAGGATCAACTTATAGTTTTTTTTTGTTTTTCATGGCTTTCAACAATGTTTTTAACTGTCAGCAATTGACCTTGAATACAAGCCTAGTTCATTAAAACACTAAGGTTGGCTAGATAACGGAGTCATATCTCCACAGGTGAAGAGGTTCAAAAGGCAGACATGGATTATATCTCATTCCTAACACAAACGACAGTAATCCCCAGAGACACGATTCCATCAGGGGTCAGGGGTCAAAATGTATTTATCATTATTTTAATAACTTGCTAGCTTTTGTTTGTATCTGAAATAGATTGTTTCCTATATTCTGTTCTGATTTAATGTATCAATCAGAAGATCTCGAGAACACATTATGTAGAATTGTCCAGTACAGATCTCTGGATAATTACTATTACCGAGATACCACAGTGGTGCCATTTAATCAGCCTGATCGGGTATTGTAATTGGCGTTTACCCGTCACAAGCACGCATAATATGTTTACCTTAACCACGGATTAATGGCTTTTTATTCCCCGTGTAGTGTGTTTATTTAAGTTTTGTTTCTTTTTTAATCATGTTCTGTAATGTTGAAAGTTTGTGTAACTTTGCGGTTGTTTAACTATTAAATGAGAAGAATATCGCAACAATATTACATTGCGTTCTCCTATTCGTTGATGTGAACGTTAAGACTTAGTTAATGTAGAGATCAATATCACATGGTTATGACGAATTAAATGGAAATCAGTGATAAAGCTTATCTCTATGTGTACAGATGTATGCCATATCTAGATCCACGTAAAAGCATGTTGACATCGTTATTGTCGGTTTCAGGTATGGCTGATCAATATTTAGTCGCTAGTAAATTAATTATAAGTAATGGCGTCTGAGATGGATTTACAACACAAAGACAGTAAACATTTAACAACCGGTATCTTTGTATTTAGAAAATATTTGTTTTATTGTTTCAAAAATAGACAAAAAATGAATAGAAAACAATTATAACGACATAAATTTTTAATCAAATTTCGAGTTCTCCTCACCCCAAGCTAGAACTGTTAAGCTGAAGTCATAACCAAATTTATGTACATACCTATTTCTACAACGGTGGAAAATCGATCTGACCTGAATTTGTTTTGCATATTTCGACCATGAAGCAGAAGTTATTCTTCATACAGAACACATACCAATTCCCTTTGTAAGTGTTAAGGGGGTTCCTGGCAATGTTGTTTATAGTGGTACAATTTACAAACACTGACCACCACCTAATTTACAAACAGTGACCACCGACCAATATACAAACACTGACCACCACCTAATTAACAAACACTGACCACCGACCAATATACAAACACTGACCACCACCTAATTTACAAACACTGGCCACCGTCCAATATACACACAGTGACCACCGCCCAATATACACACAGTGACCACCGCCCAATATACAAACACTGACCACCACCCAATATACAAACACTGACCACCACCCAATATACAAACACTGACCACCGCCCAATATACAAACACTGACCACCGACCAATATACAAACACTGACCACCCCCATATACAAAAACTTACCACCGACCAATTTACAAACACTGACCACCGCCCAATATACAAACACTGACCACCGCCCAATTTACAAACAGTGACCACCACCTAATAAACAAACACTGACCACCGACCAATTTACAAACAGTGACCACCGCCCAATATACAAACAGTGACCACCACCGCCCAATATACAAACACTGACCACCGCCCAATTTACAAACAGTGACCACCACCTAATTTACAAACAGTGACCACCACCTAATTTACAAACAGTGACCACCACCTAATTTACAAACAGTGACCACCACCCAATATACAAACAGTGACCACCACCCAATATACAAACAGTGACCACCGACCAATTTGCAAACAGTGACCGACGCCCAATATACAAACAGTGACCACCGCCCAATATACAAACAGTGACCACCACCTAATTTACAAACAGTGACCACCACCCAATATACAAACAGTGACCACCACCCAATATACAAACAGTGACCACCACCCAATATACAAACAGTGACCACCACCTAATTTACAAACAGTGACCACCACCCAATATACAAACAGTGACCACCACCCAATATACAAAGTGACCACCACTTAATTTACAAACAGTGACCACCACCTAATTTACAAACAGTGACCACCACCTAATTTACAAACAGTGACCACCACCTAATAAACAAACAGTGACCACCACCTAATAAACAAACAGTGACCACCACCTAATAAACAAACAGTGACCAATGCTCAAAATAGGAGCCTTCTAACCATTATCGAGAGTGGTCATTTTTCTGCCATTGAACGTTTCGTCGTATTTTTCCTTCTTATTTGACTTAAAGCAAGGAGAATTTCAATAACTAAGATATTTTACTGAATTCCAGCTGGCCTGTCATATTGGCTTAGCTATTGAACATTGACGATACCGGAGCCAAGATCATTTTTTTCGTTATTTAATCTTGAATTAGACGAATTCATAAATGTAAATCAGAAATCCACTTTCTGTAAATAATGAAAAACAGTACTGAAAAGTCTTAAAGAGAATGTTAAGAGCTGGTATTTTATGACACCAACGTATTAAAGACTAGGAGAATAAGATACACTAATGTTTATATGTTTAGATTTCGACGTTGAATGTTAGTTACACATTTCTATGAGAACAAAAATGATTGTGCATACCTGAATGATTTGAACGTATTTTATTGTTTAGACACACCGGATAAACAACTTATAAAAGCCCTCACCCCAAATATATATTACAAAGATTGTGATAGCGACACAGTACACTTATAAGGATCATTAAGAAAGAAAAACAGAGACAAATGACGGGAACAAAGAGAGACCTAGAGATCTAAGAGTAAGATGAATGTTGATACATTAGGATATACTACAGACTGTGTACACAATGCTATCTTTAAATACACTTAATAAAAAAATAATAAAAAAGTAATGCATGGCACATTGTCCACAAAAAGCTCATTATTTATATCCTTCATCGGGTGACTCCTCAACTTTATCAGAATATTATTCATATGCTATAAATTATATATTTATTGTAAATTGTAAACAATATACGTAATCTACAGATATGAACCAATCACAGTATTAGTATCAGCAAATTGTAGACTTAAAGAGTGACATAGGTAGAATAGGAAAAAAACAATTAGATGTACTTGTTCACGTGAGATCACAACCACGCAGTAACTTTGGTTCTTATTTTCTATAAATGACCTTTCTCACATCTATCATGTAGTGTTCACGTCGAGGATCGCATGTTAATTTGGTGACATAATTCCTTAAATCTGAACAACACTCTCCTTATACTCGGTTAATATCTAGTATTCGAGATCTACAAGAATAACCGTAATTTTGTTTATTTTGTTAATCGTCCTATTCACTGCCAGGGTCATTTAAGGATGTGCCTGGTTTTGGATTTTGAGGAAAGCCGGAGTACCCGGGGAAAACCAATGCCCTACGGTCAGTACCAGGCAACTGCCCAACGTGGATTTCGAACTAGCAACCCAGAGGTGAAGGGCTAGTGATAAAGTGTCGGGACACCTTAATCACTCGGCCACCGCGGCCCCTAGGCTGCCCGGAATGGTGGTAAACTGACACGAATTCATGTCAAGTTCACTGATAAAAACTAACACTTTAGGATGGTAGCTGCATTTTTACCTTGTAGCTTGACTAACAGTATGTCCATATGAGCAAACTGAAGAACAAAGGACGGTGCAAAGTTTCTCCAAAGTCACCCATTTACTTTAAAATGAAATAGAAAAAGTTCACACTTAATAAATCCACAATTCTAAGAGCACAACATGTTATCCCCAAAAGAAATCACAGAAGCTTGAAATGTATGTCTGACTAAAACACATTTCACGAAAATACCACTGAACTCCAGTAATCATTCCATGAAGTATATATTCCGTTGATACCCTGTTCTATATGTTTTGTGTATTTCTGTTATAAATCTTCCTAAACTGGAATCAATTCTCTGAAAATCATAACAGTTTATCTTTTACGCCATATAAAACTTTTGACGGTTTATAGCCTTTTTGTTTCTATCAGTTGTTATAGGCCTCAGATGTCTGACTGGGTTAGTTTACCACGGTATTTCTGACACTGGCGGTTATGTTGGTTCTCCAATGTATGTTCTATTCCTGCGTTGTTTGATTATGTTCCTGTTCTGAATCGATTGGACACGAAATATATCCGTCACTTTTGATGTCAAAATCAATGTTAGTTTTTGTTTGTGTGAAGAGAACTTCACTACAGTACTATGTACACAGTCCTTGTTGAACAGTGAAAATGAGTGTTTCAATAGTAGCACCATGGTGCCTGTGAAACATTCAAAGATTTTTTGCAAAGCATGATGTATGTTTTTTAGTGAAGTTAACAAGATAAATAGGTCTCAGAGTGAAACAGGTAAAGGTTTACCTTGAACAGTGGAATAGTTGTACAATAAACCTGTGTCAAGTCTAATGACGCCATGTTTTAAGTATGAGAAAAAACCTCAAACCGTGGAAGAGTCAAGATAATGTATAGTTCTAGACCCCAAACTATCCATTCCCTTGACTATTGCACAGTTTGAGGTATTTCTCCAATACTTATATAATCTAAGGTCAGTAGTGTCAATTCAACACACTGGTTCTTTAGACTAATTCGATGAAGAAAAGGTCGCTAACCCTCACGGAATACTTGGCCTCATTCACCTTTTTTGTTCTTATTATATCTATAACGAATAGGTTGGGAAAGTGGAAGACAATAGGATGGAACTTAAATAAGATTGGGAAAGTGGAAGACAGTAGGATGGAACTTAAATAAGCATAAACAAACCGGAATACACTAATGTTAACTCCAATAAGCTGAGAAAAGGATTATCAGCAATGAAAAAGACTGTAGTAAATTCCAGAAAAATGTTGGAAGTATAGAATTGGAGAAGGTTTAAAGGATTAAGAAGGATTAAATCGAATCTGGGTGGTATATGACCCAGTTCTACTGTAACATGTGTATTACCGGCGTGGCGATTGTATAATCGTACCAACACGACCTTGGGTCGTTAATTGTGTCATTTAAACGTTGACTATATTAAAGTGTTTTATTGCTAAAAAGTCATTGCGACCTATACAATATTCAAAAAGACTGGAAATGACTGTGGGCATGCATGCTACAAAAGCTTCTAAGGACTTCTAACCAATCCTAAAATAGATTAGATATCAATATTAAATGAAGCGTGAGATAATTTACAAATGCATGTTGAATGGTTCATTAGCCTTGCACCAAACAGATGTACGCCGTTTGTCGGTGCAATCGGTCATTATAACTTATAAACTACCTGATTTAACAGTTTTGTTTTTACATGACGTACTCTGGTGTTAATGTGTTTTATAGTGAAGCCACTAAGAACACGTGATCATTGTCTGTTTTATCCGCCGGAACCCTCTGTATAACGAGTTAAAGAGAAGGCGAATACCTCATGGACCTTTTCTATATAATAAGTGGTAAGTAGTACTCGGTGTTTGGAAGAGTGTGTATCTCGGAAGTGTGTTATTGGTATCAATCAAAGCAGATCCAATTTGTATTACGTCAACCAACTCATTAGTAACTTGGCTTTAAGGGATCTTAGGCATATAATAATTTCTCGGTACCAATTTCTTTTTAACTGTTTTGGAAGATACCAGCGTTGTTAGTCAGGTATATTTACTGAAAAATAGGCCGAACCTCAAAGTAATAGCAACAGAATCTAACTCTAGTTTAAATGGTAGTTTTCAGTATGACAACGTAAATACTCAACTGAAATCAAAATTTATTAAAATGATTTTTAGCCATGGCAGGGGGGAAAGGATAAAAACATATTTGCAAGAATATGAATATTGATACTGAGGATGACCTATTCATTGACAATATTGTTATAATATATATATATCACATGCATAAATTGAACTTCAAGAAAAGCCCAAGTTAGCCCCAAACATTTTTAAGTTGCAATGTGTTTTTGTAAAATACCTTTGTAAAAAAACTCATATTTCAATATATCCCTTCAAACATGGAATCGATATTGGTGTTGATTAATTCAATATTTTGTTTTTAAAATGCCGAAAAATCGAAGATTTGACATTTGAATACGTTTTAGCAATATTCATGATGTGATATTTTCGGGTCCTATTCACCTTTTGCCTAATCTATGTTGTGTACGGATTGGCTTCACAATACAGTTACTTCTACCTGTCACACAAGAAGTTGATATTTCGCTCCAAAACTGGTCCAGTAAGCCATTGCTTGTATGTGGTCCTATTTCGAAGCCAAAAAACTTATCAAGGATTTATTTGGGGGATTTTTTTCTGATACAAAGTATATGACAGTCTGTACGAAAAGAAATTTCTTGACAATGTCTGATCTTTATTAATTGACGTGTAAAATTTCTGTACGATGTACGCAGTCCTCGGTCACAGTAATCAATTGATTCCTGACCAAGGTAATCTAAATGGACGATAAATACATTTGTTTTAAATCAATTTCAATCAAGGTCTTTAATTGTCTTAGTAGACTTTAGAAATCAAGTATCTTCATAAGTTCAATACATAATGTTTAATATGTATACTCCCTCTCCTAAGATGTCTCGTAATCTAAGTCCATGCCATCGTCAGTTCCTGACGGACCCGACGCTGACGGACAAACACCATTGGACGATTGGTACACTTTTCGTCGTTTCCCGAAAAGTATTTCTTCGGGAATTAATACCAATCAGAAGACCGCTTTCTTAGGATTACCACGGATTACCTTTCGGTAGTTAAAGAACTGTTTCAAATACATCATTTCGAATACTTTCAAAATCAGACATCGACACTTTTATGAAAAAATGTATATTTGTCTGTTAACTTCATTAACTATTATTAGCAAATATTTATATTTTCATTGAATTTTGACTCAATGAACCTACCACAGTAAACTCAAGTCATTTTCCAATGACATATATATCAAGTCCGGCGTAGGAATACATTTGTCGAGCTTGGACTATATTTTTTTAATTCCTTTTTAAAAGTGATCCTGAAAGTAATAACCATATGTAGACAAAGAGTGGTGACGTACATGTCGCTAAGTTCCGTGGTAGACTTGCACAAGTCCCTATTTGTCAAGGACAAAATATTATACAAAAATATCAAAAAAAAAATATATAAATATAAGGATTGAACAAAGTTATGTTGAGGTGTATGGGGGTATAAACCTAAATAGGTCTTGAGACAAATTTATTATGATCTGCTTCGCAGTTCATAAAATTTGTCTCAAGACCTATTGACGTTTATACCCCCATACACCTCAACATAACTATATTCAATCCTTAAATGTATTCTTTCTTTTTTTTTTGGTAGCGCCCCAAATGACGATCTTCCCCAAAATATGTTTCGCAGAAAAGAGTTCCGAAGTTTAATATGTTTAGAGCCGATAAACGAGATTCTCTGTGGCAATCGTCCCAATGTCGTTAGCGACAGAACCATGGGTTACCGACAATGGTCCCATTCATGACGTCAGATATCTGATATACACATTCTAGATTTTACCAATTACCAACACTTTAATAAATCTTGATTACAGTTCTCGGTCTATTGGCGTGTGTGGACGGGAATAAGATTTCCTGGGCCGAGATGACCATCCACCGGGACACCATCCACACAGCTGACTTTAATGCTACAATAACCCCAACAATCGTGGGATGTTTAGCGCTGTGTACCTCTACACACGGCTGTTTTTACGTCACGTACGCGTCAGACTCGTCCACCTGTACACGTCATAGCCGGTTAAACCAGAAACAACTTGTGAAAAACACCAGAGTCTGGAAAAGTATGTACACATGCATATAAATTATATCTTCAAAAGAACTTACTAAAATTAGTCAAAATAATGTCAAAATCTAGAGAAGAAGAAATACTCCCATAATTCATTAATTTTTCAAAATTTCCATTTAAAGACAACGTCAGTACATTTCTACCCTCTGAATGGTTATTAAAAAAAATTAAAGCGTGGTATTCATGTTACGGTACACCAGGGGACTAAAGTCTACCAACATTGTCAACCATATGTTATCTCGATGGATGAAAAATAAACAACACACGAGCATTATCCAAAATAAACTGACAGTTACATACTGTATCTCTAACGAATTGTAGAGTCAAGATTGTCTTAAACTATATCATAGTTGTGTCGCCGTCCAGGTGCCGTGATGTGATACTGAAGTGTTAAAGTGTTGATACCAAGGCAGTTACTAAAATATATCCAGAGACATGTAGGAGTCTAGATGGGGAGGTGTTATACGCCCGAAATTAGAAAAAAAATAAATAAAAAATAAAAGAAATAAAAATATTAAAGTTAAGGAACTTCAACCATATGTATATTCTGAAAAATGTGTAACTATTCAGATAGATTGAAAAAAAAATTCTTACGCGGGGAATCTCGGGGAGAAGACCGGGTCCACACCTTCTCGACGAAACACCGTGAAACATCTCAACACCAAACTTAAAGCCACGCGGACGCGTTGTATACATACATTATATATTCCGAAGTAATATGGTCTTTTATCTGTGATGCTGATGTCTATTCGTTTGTTGACGCAACACGAAGTTAATTGTAAACTACGTTTCACTTTCATGTACAATTAATATTGAAAAAAACTTAAACATTGCTTGTTATCCCTTTACATTTTAGACCTAAAATAAGATGATCGTAGTCATCCTAAAATATATCAACATTGTATAAGTATAATCAACATATCAGAACAGAAAGTATACATAGGAAACTATCTTAATATATATATATATATATATAACTACCTAAGTACAATGTTCATCACATTTGCAGAAGAAATCTATTGTGGCGCGCCATCCTTTGCGTATAACGAAGCCATTGGTTTGTGTGTCTTTGTGTCGGATGATAAGCGATCTTGGGACGATGCACAACGTGACTGTGAAAAACGAGGCGGTCGACTTCTTGTGACCAACACTGATGCCAAGTTCGCAGGAGTACAAACCTCAATCTTTGGTGAGAATACATTCCTCAGAGTGACGTCATATTCTTATCTACGCTTTTCGTTATAACATCTGCGGTACATCCTGTCATCCAAATATCTCGTTATTTTAGACCATACTTAGTGTGATCTATGGCTGATAAACAATAATTAGTGTAATCGTAAGTTTAGTATCTGGTTACTGGAACTATGAATATTGTAAAATATATGTCATCCCGAGACACTGCTGTCCTTGGTAACTATTGCTATGGTTATTGTAGCCCTTTGTTATAACAGTTACTTACAATATATGTAACCGTAGTTACTGTTATCCATAGTTATTTTAAGCCTGGTTACTCTAATCCGTTGTTATTTTAATCCTGGTTACTCTAATCCGTTGTTTTTGTAATTCTGGGTACTCTAATCCGTTGTTATTTTAATCCTGGTTACTCTAATCCGTTGTTATTGTAATCCTGGTTACTCTAATCCGTTGTTATTGTAATCCTGGTTACTCTAATCCGTTGTTATTGTAATCCTGGTTACTCTAATCCGTTGTTTTTGTAATCCTGTTTACTCTAATCCGTTGTTATTGTAATCCTGGTTACTCTAATCCGTTGTTATTGTAAGCCTGGTTACGATAATCCATGAATATTTCAATCGATGTTTCCTGCAATCCATGTTTCCCGTAATTCATGTTTACTTTAATCTAAGAATGTTTTATTCCAATGTTATTGTAATACAGTGCTATACAATACATGCCTACTCTTATGTCTAGATAACGTTATCATCTTTAACTATAATCGATAGGTTAAATAGAAAATCAAATGCTATAATGTTGTTTTATAATATTTTGCTTTGATACCGAATTTTTAATTATATAAACTCAAAAAGAGCTGTTCTTAACATACTTTAATTACCCGGGGTACTATCGCCTTGGCTATCGTCATTTCTTGGTAAACAGATTGATATTATTTTCTTTTTTTTTCGTAGGAAAAACGTATTTCTGGGTAGGAGGAGTCGAGCTTTCGTATGAGGTAATGATATGGTTAACTGGAGAATTCGTTGACTTGAGCTACTTTCATCCCGGACAACCTAGTGGCGGGCCTGTTGGCCTGGCCTTCTGGAGAATTAGTGGCACCCTCAAACTGGACGATGGCTTTAGGACCGACAGACATCCATACGTATGCGAATTGCTGTAAAAAAAAAGTTTCTCTTCTCAACGGCCATATTTTTATAGGTATAAATGATCGTTCCGCCATCATAACCTTAATTCGAAGACGGGGTCTTGATCCGACAACATGTCCTTATATACAACTTGGTATCGCATGTGCTTCAGAAACTGTATCTATGTTCCGAAGTGTTCAGACACTATACATATTTTCTGTGTTCCGATGGGCGATGTCTCGTTGTCTACATATTTCACTGTGGTCAGGTAGTAGACATTTCTGTAGCCTATATGTAAACTGAGACCTAGTACATGTTGTTATTGGGGTATCCTATTAACCTAGTTAACCGTGTTATCTCTTATTATTAATGCATCTTACTGACCTAGTTATCTACAATACCTATTGTAAGTTGTGATCTAGATATTTATGCTACTTGTTGTTATTGGTGACCTAGTTATCTACAGTACCTGTTATTAGTAGTGACCTAGTTATCCCCGGTACCTGTTGTTAGTGGTGACCTAGTTATATACGGTACCTGTTATTAGTAGTGACCTAGTTATCTATGGTACCTGTTGTTAGTGGTGACCTAGTTATCTACTGTACCTGTTGTTAATGGTGACCTAGTTATCTATGGTACCTGTTGTTAGTGGTGACCTAGTTATCTATGGTACCTGTTGTTAGTGGTGACCTAGTTATCTATGGTACCTGTTGTTAGTGGTGACCTAGTTATCTATGGTACCTGTTGTTAGTGGTGACCTAGTTATCTACGGTACCTGTTGTTAATGGTGACCTAGTTATATACTGTACCTGTTAATGGTAACCTAGTTATCTATGGTACCTTTTGTTAGTGGTGACCTAGTTATCTACAGTACCTCTTGTTAGCGGTGACCTAGTTATTTACGGTACCTGTTGTTAGTGGTGACCTAGTTATCTACAGTACCTATTTTTAGTGGTGACCTAGTTATCTACGGTTCCTGTTGTTAGTGGTGACCCAGTTATCTACAGTACCTATTTTTAGTGGTGACCTAATTATCTACAGTACCTGTTGTTAGTGGTGACCTAGTTATCTACAGCACCTGTTGTTAGTGGTGACCTAGTTATCTACAGTACCTATTTTTAGTGGTGACCTAATTATCTACAGTACCTGTTGTTAGTGGTGACCTAGTTATATATTGTACCTGTTGTTAGTGGTGACCTAGTTATTTACTGTACCTGTTGTTAGTGGTGACAAAGTTATCTACTGTACCTACTGTTAGTGGTGACCTAGTTGTATACGGTACCTACTGTTAGTGGTGACCTAGTTGTATACGGTACCTACTGTTAGTGGTGACCTAGTTGTATACGGTACCTACTGTTAGTGGTGACGTAGTTATCTACGGTACCTATTATTAGTGGTGACCTAGTTATCTACGGTACCTGTTGTTAATGGTGACCTAGTTATATACGGTACCTGTTGTTAGTGGTGACCTAGTTATATATTGTACCTGTTGTTAGTGGTGACCTAGTTATATACGGTACCTGTTGTTAGTGGTGACCTAGTTATATATTGTACCTGTTGTTAGTGGTGACCTAGTTATCTACGGTACCTGTTGTTAGTGTTGACCTAATTATCTACGGTACATGTTGCTAGTGGTGACCTAGTTATCTACGGTACCTGTTGTTAGTGGTGACCTAGTTATATACGGTACCTGTTGTTAGTGGCGACCTAATTATCTACGGTACCTGTTATTAATGGTGACCTAGTTATATACGGTACCTGTTATTAGTGGTGACCTAGTTATATACTGTACCTGTTATTAGTGGTGACCTAGTTATCTACTGTACCTGTTGTTAGTGGTGACCTAGTTATCCACGGTACCTGTTGTTAGTGGTGACCTAGTTATCTACGGTACCTGTTGTTAGTGGTGACCTAGTTATATACGGTACCTGTTGTTAGTGGTGACCTAGTTATATATTGTACCTGTTGTTAGTGGTGACCTAGTTATCTACGGTACCTATTATTAGTGGTGACCTAGTTATATACTGTACCTGTTGCAAGTGGTGACCTAGTTATCTATGGTACCTGTTGTTAGTGGTGACCTAGTTATCTACTGTACCTGTTGTTAGTGGTGACATAGTTATATACTGTACCTGTTGTTAGTGGTGACCTAGTTATCTATGGTACCTGTTGTTAGTGGTGACCTAGTTATCTACGGTACCTGTTGTTAGTGGTGACCTAGTTATCTACGGTACCTGTTGTTAATGGTGACCTAGTTATATATTGTACCTGTTGTTAGTGGTGACCTAGTTATCTACGGTACCTGTTGTTAGTGGTGACCTAGTTATCTACGGTACCTGTTGTTAATGGTGACCTAGTTATCTACGGTACCTGTTGTTAATGGTGACCTAGTTATCTACAATACCTATTGTTAGTGGTGACCTAGTTATATATGGTACCTGTTGTTAATGGTGACCTAGTTATCTACAATAGCTATTGTTAGTGGTGACCTAGTTATCTACGGTACCTGTTGTTAGTGGTGACCTAATTATATACGGTACCTACTGTTAGTGGTGACCTAGTTATCTACGGTACCTGTTGTTATTGGTGACCTAGTTATATACTGTACCTGTTGTTAGTGGTGACCTAATTATATACGGTACCTACTGTTAGTGGTGACCTAGTTATCTACGGTACCTGTTGTTAGTGGTGACCTAATTATATACGGTACCTACTGTTAGTGGTGACCTAGTTATCTACGGTACCTCTTGTTAGTGGTGTCCTAGTTATATACGGTACCTGTTGTTAGTGGTGACCTAGTAATATACTCTACCTGTTGTTAGTGGTGACCTAGTTATCTACAGTACCTATTGTTAGTGGTGACCTAGTTATCTACAGTACCTATTTTTAGTGGTGACCTAGTTATCTACGGTTCCTGTTGTTAGTGGTGACCCAGTTATCTACAGTACCTATTGTTAGTGGTGACCTAGTTATCTATGGTACCTCTTGTTAATGGTGTCCTAGTTATCTACGGTACCTCTTGTTAGTGGTGACCTAGTTATCTACAGTACCTATTGTTAGTGGTGACCTAGTTATATACTGTACCTGTTGTTAGTGGTGACCTAGTTATCTACGGTACCTCTTGTTAGTGGTGACCTAGTTATCTACAGTACCTATTTTTAGTGGTGACCTAGTTATCTACGGTTCCTGTTGTTAGTGGTGACCCAGTTATCTACAGTACCTATTTTTAGTGGTGACCTAATTATCTACAGTACCTGTTGTTAGTGGTGACCTAGTTATCTACAGCAACTGTTGTTAGTGGTGACCTAGTTATCTATGGTACCTGTTGTTAGTGGTGACCTAGTTATCTATGGTACCTGTTGTTAGTGGTGACCTAGTTGTATACGGTACCTACTGTTAGTGGTGACCTAGTTATCTATGGTACCTTTTGTTAGTGGTGACCTAGTTATCTACAGTACCTATTTTTAGTGGTGACCTAATTATCTACAGTACCTGTTGTTAGTGGTGACCTAGTTATGTATTGTACCTGTTGTTAGTGGTGACCTAGTTATTTACTGTACCTGTTGTTAGTGGTAACAAAATTACCTACTGTACCGGTTTTTAGTGATGACCTAGTTATCTACTGTACCGGTTTTTAGTGATGACCTAGTTATCTACGGTACCTGTTGTTAGTGGTGACCTAGTTATATACGGAACCCGTTGTTAGTGGTGACCTAGTTATCTACGGTACCTGTTGTTAGTGGTGACCTAATTATCTACAGTACCTGTTGTTAATGGTGACCTAGTTATCTACGGTACCTGTTGTTAGTGGTGACTTAGTTGTATACGGTACCTACTGTTAGTGGTGACCTAGTTGTATACGGTACCTATTGTTAGCGGTGACCTAGTTATCTACTGTACCTATTGCAAGTGGTGACCTAGTTATCTACGGTACCTCTTGTTAGCGGTGACCTAGTTATCTACTGTACATATTTTTAGTGGTGACCTAGTTATCTACGGTACCTTTTGTTAGTGGTGACCTAGTTATATACGGTACCTACTGTTAGTGGTGACCTAGTTGTATACGGTACCTATTGTTAGCGGTGACCTAGTTGTATACGGTACCTATTGTTAGCGGTGACCTAGTTATCTACTGTACCTATTTTTAGTGGTGACCTAGTTATCTACGGTACCTATTATTAGTGGTGACCTAATTATCTACAGTACCTGTTGTTAGTGGTGACCTAGTTATATATTGTACCTGTTGTAAGTGGTGACCTAGTTATTTACTGTACCTGTTGTTAGTGGTGACCTAGTTATATACTCTACCTGTTGTTAATGGTGACCTAGTTATATTCGGTACCTTTTGTTAGTGGTGACCTAGTTACCTATGGTACCTGTTGTTAGTGGTGACCTAGTTATCTATGGTACCTGATGGAAATTGAAAAATAGTAAAAGATGAAAACGATGAATGTCACAGGATATTTTTAGATCGCATGTATTGTATATTTGAATAAATATGCAAATTAAAAAAAATGTGCCTATGTTGATAACGTGTTTATCTTTATGATTCTATAATGCGTGAGCGTGGCCAACCTGGCTGGCTCCTTATCTTAATTAATATACATAAATATGATTTTCAGAATAGCACTAGTGAAAAATATCACTTTTGCTGATTTGACCAATCAAATTAATGATTAGAAAATACCAAAATAATTGACCAATCAGAAAGCCCGACATATATGTCAGCACCTGGACAGGGGAAACTACTTTTTTTGTTTACAAATTATCGCTGTAGTCCTAGTTAGCATACGGGGTAGGGTTTTCGTTGATAAAAAATGTAATAAACAGAATATCTAACTGTCTTCAGTAAAACCAAATATATTTCACTCGTGTGGCTAATATTTTGATATTTTTCACTCGTGCTGCGCACTCGTGAAAAATATCAAAATATTAGCCCTACTCATGAAATATATTTGGTATTACTGATGACACTGTTAGATATCCTCTATATGTTTCATGGTCTGAATGTTAGAAATGTTCATAGTGTCAGTGTTAGGACACGATATTATCAATATATAAGAGATCCATATCACTTTTATAGAACGTGGTTATGACAGCTGAAATATGAATTATATATTTATACATGGTATCTAGCACCTATCTTTATTACTGTTAACACCCTTACATCGCCAAATCACATTTCAGGTAGGACCGGAGGATTTAGCCGCTAGTCGTGGCGACAAGGATATATTTACAACACAAAAACATATAATATTCAACGACTGGTAATATTTGCATTTATAAAGGAAAACTTTAAAAACAAGATTAACAATGAACAGAAAAAATATATACAAACATGAATTTTTAATCAAGTTTCCAGTTCTGTTCACCCTGAGGTTAACCAATCGGGCTTCAATCTATATTTACATCTCGATGGAATATCGATTTGACCTTGGTTTTTGCGGAAGATGTTGTCGATGAAACAGAAAAGCAGATCCTACTCATCCAGAACACATTGACTTATTCCCCTTGTTCCTCATCAGGAGGCTTCGGGCAGTATTTTACATTCCCGTTATTTTCCTTATTTTTATCAATTTTATGTTAGAGTTATAGTTTCGCTATCGTGCCAGAATTCTCTGTTATACTCTCGTTTCAGTCCCGTTGGTTGTCAACCCTAAAGATATGCAGGGATTTACTAGAGTGTATGAACGAGAAACATTTGCTCAGTAAATATGTAACTAGTGAAAATTAATATGTATAAGGACTTATTATACGACTTTTAACGAAGCGAATGTCGATTTGTTTTGCTTTTTCTTTTCATGAGGGATTTCATCTACCTAGGAACACTCCCTTATTTACATAACAAACATTAAGGATTTGATGGTTTGGCTTGTTATTGTCCACAAACGGGGTACGGCATTCACATGTGTATGCGGTCACTAATATGGAATGATACGATATAAACAAGAAGAAGCTAATTGCTGTAATTCAATCAAATTTCCGTTTAGAAAGAATAGATTCAAATAGAAAAAGAAAAGAAAAGACAAGAATACCATATGTAAATTAGTGTTGAATATTGAGACGGGAGAACCATGAATATTAAGAAACAAAACAGAAATACCCCTAACAAAACCACCGAGGCGTATCCTTAGAGGAATCAGTGAAACGTGGAGCCTGTAGAGAAACATTAACATCGATATGGCTGTTCAGTTGTTAATGTTCGACTGAATTCTCAGAGCAGGGTGTGAGTAATGTAAAAAAAAATTCTTCGGGAGGAGGGAGCAATGTAAATGCGACATCTTTGGGCCAGGGAGTAATGTAAATACAACACCTTATTTCCAATGCCGTCTGCAGTTTTCAATGGTGGGATTGATAGAACACGTCATGAAGAGATCTCAATAGAACCCTGCCTAGAGAGCTGGATTGCTACTATCTTATATTCTGCAATAACAATATTTTGCCCGTTCTTTCAATAGAAACCATTTTTGTGGTATAATCTAATAATAATAATAACAATAAAAAATACTATCACATATACCTAGTTAATTGGTTGCAAAAATTATAGAATACATTATATCCCTTCCTAATTTTCACATCTTTTAACCATCATGGTTCGGTATATGATCCACAAGGATTGGAAAGGGAGTGCAACAGATGACGTTTTATTTTACTACACTACTGAACGAATTTGTGGTTTTTACCGTTGTACGAAACACACTATTGAAGTTCTTCGATTCAGACTAATGACAGTAAAAAGACGTATATAATTGATGTTACATAACACAACCAATATGATATTTAAGAGTGTTACGTTTCGATGACTACACTGCCACCTTCATCAGACTAAAGAACAATGTGAAGCGTACTAAGCACTGACATATGTAGTATCCGAGACGGTAATAGGCTCGATCTTCTGTTGGGATTGCCATGACCAAATTGACACTAAGTTTGAAAATAGTGTAATGAGATACATGTAGTAGAAATACACGTAAATCAAAGAAAAACGTGATGGTATGATGCACTGTTGTCGAATCGGCTACGGTTTGTTTAACACTTGATCATAGATGAGCGAGAGTATGTGGCCCCTCCCCCTCCTAGTCCCTACTTAGTACTGGACCGCTGTGACGTATCCAGATGGCCTCCTTGGCCATCTGCCTGGAGACAGGTTGTTTTCCCTGTCATTCATTTTTGGATTATGTGCTAGTGCCGATTTATTCAGCTGGACTTGAGATTGCTTCCTCTCTGGTCAGGTGTTGTTTTTTTTTGCTTTTTGTTTTTTCCTTCTTGGGATTCCACGTCTTTCTGGTGTTCATTAAGTCGTACCCGGAATCGTCTGCCCGTTTCTCCGATATATGATGCTTCGCAGTTCTTATTTTGTATATACAAACGGCGATGTTCTCGTCAGGTGTTTTAGCCTTTGGGTGGACTAGACCATTTCAGAGAGTCTTGTGAGTTTCCATGGCTGCAGCAATCCCATGTCCGCGATACATGCTGTGGATGGTTTATGACAGGCTTTGATGTATTGAATAACAACCTGTCCTTTCGCCTTTTTTTTTGTTCCGCCTCCTGGTCTTTTCTTTGTTTTCCTGAAGCTCGTTGTAAACTTTCAGGATTGCCCAGTCGAGGTATCCACATCTTTTCATAGCGCTATAGCTGTCATTCTGCTCTTCTTTTCTTGTCTTGATCTTCTGTGACACATCTGTTTGACAAAGCTCGTACGACGCCCAATTTCTAATGGAAGGGGTGAGACGATCAGAAGTTAAGGTATTGGTCCATATGAATCTTTTTTCCTGTAGACCAATATTTTGA
>NW_022979489.1:0-25818 GCF_902652985.1 Pecten maximus
CACCCGCATTTCAACACAAAGTTAACATTGTTTAAAACATGAACTGTATTGGGGGAATGTAGAGCTAATTTCCATATTGAATATGGTTGTATTTATTATGCAAAGACCGAAACGAGAAAATTCTTTATCAGTTTTCATTCTTTCACATAGATTAAACTCCTCACAATTTCTTACATGGTCATTCACTAATCGTTTCCATTGGCATCTGTTGGGAACAAGCCACTCTTCAAAAATTCACCAAGAACATAATTCAAATTATATTTTGTCAAAATATTGACAATGTCGGGAATAAAACCTCTGGAGAAAGTACACATTTTGTAATCAAATATGCGCTTTATAAAAAATTTCGCGCGTCAAAACTCAAACATCCATGGAACATATTCTACCAAGGATAGTAATTTTTTCACACTGATATATACTTCTATTGAAAACCAACCGATCAATGACGTACACATGTCTGTTCTTGTTCTTACATTAAACCCTGAATTGATTTACAATGAAGTTCTGTGCTTTTTCAAGCATGTACATTTCATTTTCTTTAACTGCCACAATTCGCAACCATAGAGTGCGGAAGGATATACTTTACACTTAATAATTTTAGCAATGGTTAAAGGATGAGGGCACATTGGTGTGCTCCAGAACGAATTAAGGACATTACACCACATTTAATTTGGAGCAGGCACGTTCTGTACGTTCGACATTGTTGTTTCTATTATTTAATAAAACACCAACATGATTTATGCTATCTACAATTGGTTAATTCTTTCGTAAAAGGATACATTTCGACAAGTACTTGGCTTCTTTTTGTATGTGAAAACAACAATTTTAGATTTAGAGGCGGAAAATGTAAATCACCACTTTCTACTGTAATTGTCACACATAGAAGTAAGTGTTGGAGACTTCAACGTTATTGGTAATTACAAGATATCATCTGCTTGTGTAGGTATTAACACGTGATGAATGGACTACTGCTCCTTTCCACTGGATTCTACTTCGTTTAAAAAAAATCATTTGTAAGATCCCTCGTTTCGTAATTACACTTTCTGATTTAAAAACCATTAAAAACAACATTAGTAGTGAAACACGAGTACATTTGTTTCATAATAAGCCATATTTTCCCTTTAATACCCATGTTGTACAATTTGTAGAATAAGCCTTCTTGCCATACAGAATCAAAGGCTTTATTGCTATCAAGAAAAGCAACAAGAACTTCAGATCCATTCTCTAAGTTATAATTAATACTCTCTTGTAAATTAAATGAAGTGCATAGACTACACAGTTTTTTCCGATAAGCTGATTGCTGTCTGTTAGGAAAAGTATGAGATTCTAGAATGGGATTTAAACGGGTAGACAAAAGTGTTC
This sequence comes from Pecten maximus, assembly GCF_902652985.1. Classification (NCBI taxonomy): domain Eukaryota; kingdom Metazoa; phylum Mollusca; class Bivalvia; order Pectinida; family Pectinidae; genus Pecten; species Pecten maximus. Next base: position 1,363 of record NW_022979489.1, read on the forward strand.
AAAAATCTTAAAAAATACAGGAATTAATGTAATACCTCTGTAGCTATTGGGGTCATCTTTCGGTTTTTTATCACCTTTATAAAGAGTAGCAATGATGCCGACTTTCCAAGATTTTGGAATATACTCGTACTTAATTAAAGATTAAACAAAAACGTGTATGTTCAATCATCAGATCATTACAATATTTGACATGTTCATACACAAGACCATCTGGACCACCAGATTATCAGCAGGATACTCAGTGAATCTTTCTCAACTCCAATTATTGATATGACTAGCGACAAACGTAAGACATGTCAAGTCCGCTGTCTCCAAAAATAATTGAAAACAAACGTCCAGATCTAGGCTCGTTTACTATTGGCAGTCATGATGTATCTACTACCACGTACCTACACCTACATGTACCCAGAATGAACTCAATCCTATTTTTTCGCCTGAAATTATGCAGACCTTCGTGCAGCTATTGGCCCCTACTATAGCCTCTATGGTATCTGCTGCGATAACTCAATCCATTGAGCCCCTTATTCACAGTTCTGTGAATTCTGCCATTCGGAACAATAAAACAGTTACATGCCATTATCAATGAGCAAGTTAATACCGCTGTATCGCCCCCTGACTGATGTAATCAAGTCACAATCGCAAGAGATAAACAAGCTGAATCAGAAATAAACGATATCCGATTGTCCTTTGATGAACAGGACCATTATTCGAGGCGCACTGCTCTAAAATTCCATAACGTTCCGGTCCCAGAGGTAATGTTGCGGATTTTGATACCCATCAGGCAGTTATCGATATGGCCAAGAAGATCGATGTTAACATCAGATCTTCCCTGGTAGGCCGCCCCAACACTCTTCGCAAAGCCAAACATATTTATGCCGTGTGGACCAGGATGGTCGCATCTTATACAATGTAGTGAATCTTCTGAAAAAATCTGATTAAATCCGGGGATGTGTGAGTGCACTTGAATCCCAGTTCGCTGATTCTGATGATTCTTGTTTTTCAACCCTTGATTGACAATACTGTAGCATAGCAGCTCACTGCGGTCCTCCAGACATCGATCGAACCATCCTGCAATTGTACATGTATATAAAATATGTAATTAGTACAAGTTTGATCACACCATAATTTAGATACGAGTGTCACTGTTCATCCCAATATTATAATTTGAACACCATAATAGTATGTAAGTATAAATTCGGATGTACACATTCCATCGTTAACGTTTTGTTTTTCTCGGCATGCGTGTGGTTTTACTTTACTACTATGATTTAATGTTATCATTAGTATGTATGGTAATGGAAAGCTGAAATGCTCGGACGTCGTCGAAGACACACACAGGTACTAGTGTACATGTACAGTACGAGGAGGGTGATTTGGTACTCAAACGCTCACAGAGCGTTGACCCGGCAGCTCAGAATTTGCGCGGGTTTGCACCGGGATTGCTGCGGGTTTGAGCGGGCTTTGAGGGACTTGTAGCGGGCCCGCTGCGGGCGGCTTGTAGCGGGCCCGCTCAAAGGATTTGTAGGGACCCGCTCGGCGGAATTGAATAGACCCGCCATAGTTGCGGTAGAACGTAAAAACCCACCCCTGGGTCGTTAAATTATATTTTTAATTTACCATTAATTTTTTGTTGTATGGGTCCTCGAAAATTATTTTTTGGGATGATTACCCAAAATATGGTAAAAATTTTCTATGGTAAGATGCTCAAAAATCGTTGTAATAATTTGAAAAATATCTGCATGGTGTACAAATGACAGGTCGATTAAGCCCTTTATAAAAACTTTTGTGGGGAAATATGTTTTTAAAGTTCAAAAGCTTTTTAGCATGTGAAAATCACCAAATCACTCACGAGTAAACCAGTAATATTGGATATAGTCTCTTTTAGGGGGAGGGCTGAGCAATACATTAAAAAGATCCGTGATGCAAACCGGGTGACCGCCTTTTTTGGAAAAAAGGGAAAAGGAAATCTTTCGGTAATGGTGGAAAAGAACAAAGTGTCCGCAGTACATTTTTTCATTCTTAGGAATGGGGAGGGTAAAAAAGGCATTTTTGTCACCCATTTTCTAAGGATAGGCGGTCGCATCTTGGTAGATGTTTTTGCCCCTCAGTGGGAGGGGCCCCGGAAATGGCTCAACCCGGGAAAAACCTTTAATGGGGGCATAGCCCCGGCCCACGGCAACATTATTAAAATTTTTTAGCGACCTTTGTTAGAGGGGTTTTTGTGCATGACCCGGAGGGCCCCCAAAGGGGTCGTTTTTTTTTGTTTCTCGACTTTTTTTACGTAGACTTTTTGAAGTTTTTACTAGAAAATGTTGTTTGAAAAAATTATTTTTGAATTCTGTTTTAAGTTCATAAACTTTACAATTATTTAAAATTTTCGTTTTTAAACCCCGGGCCCCAAAGATATTTTTTTTATCTATCATTTTTTATGGGCCATCGGGGGCATCTCTTGATGTAATATCACGGACAACCTTACATGTATTACCGGTGAATCAAAAACCCAGTGCTAATATTTTCCCCAAATATGTGCAATCTTTTAATTTTACTTTTTTATCAGAAAAAAAAGACAAGGCATTGCTTCTGAGCTGATTTTTTAGCACCCTGGTAAAAAATTATTATGTAGATATCAAACCTTTTGAAGGATAACATGCCTCCCGATTCTTTTTGCCGAAAAGAAATACATTAGTACGGTTTATTACAGACGAGCTTTATAGTATATAGAGATTAATTTGTTTAAATACTATTAAATGGAAATTGTTCAATAAAATTTACATTTAAAAACATTAAAAAAAACAAGAATATTGTTTATCCAATTTTCTTTTATTGTGAGAAAAAAAAACATTTGTGTCTTTGCTGTTTTTAGTGAAAAAAAACGAAAAAAAAACCCATTTAAAAACACATTTTTAATCAATTATAACGACAAAAGGGAAATATTTCCGGCCTTTTTTTTGGAAAGTAAAAAAAAAAAAATAACGACATGCGAGGTCCCCATTTTATAAAGACCAACACCCAAAAATGGAAGTTTTTTCCTTTTTCAACCGGTATTAGCCCAGCCCCCTTTTAGGTCCATGAACCCGAGCTTAGATTAAAATCAATTTTTAAAAACCCATTTTGTACGTAATGTAATTAAATTTTTCCCCTTAAAAATGGTAGGTAACAAAAAAAAATTTCAGGAAAAAGATATAACAGTCTTGAGAATCCCGGGGAGAGAGTATCATTTGTTTTCCGTAAAAAACGCATCTTTTAAAAATTTGCAACGAAATACTTTTTCTAAATTATCCGCTCAAATCGAAATAAAACTAAACAAAAAGGTCTTTTAAAGGTCAAAATATAAACGAAGTTAAAGGTTTTTTTTTTTTTTCAAAAAAAAAAAAAATTCTTCTTTGTTACTGTAGAAATTAATTTGAAAGTTTTTTTTGTACCGGGTTTGTTATTCATAAATTACGTGTATACAAGAAGTTCCTCATGAAAAACCATTTCCATGGTTATAGTATCCAAAAAAAAATGGTGTAGGGGAGCCCACGGGGTTTAAAAAACGCGTATTTAAAATCATGATTGGAGTTAATCAATGTATTAGATAAATATATACAAGGAAAAAATACCGGCGTGACAGTGTATTCCCGTTATAAAAATTTTTTCACTGCTGAAAACATTGCCAACACAGATTTTGTTTAAATAGCGAGTATCCGTATCGCCTATGCTCATTTTTACTAGTTTCCCTGTATTCACCTTTACATTTAAGTCTTTAGAAAAAGGCCCTCCCGTTTTTTTTTGGGCCGAATAGGGAAGAAAAAAACCCTTTTAAACCCAAATTCGATGAAAGTTGATTAATCTTTTTAAAATTTTAATTTTAGATTTAAAAGGGTACATTTTTGTATTGTTGAAAGTTATACATTATAATTGTACGTTTGGTTTATGGTTGAAACTATCAAGTTACATGACACAGTTTTAATAAAGAAATTACTTTCCCTATCTTGATATTTTTACCCCCCCCCCTCTCCCCCCCCGCAAAAACCAATTGTAAACTCGCTGTATTTTTTCATGCTATTGGTCGGGAAAGGTGGTTTTTGCCCCCCCTTATATACATAAATTTACAATAAAAATAGTTTAAAAAAAATAAAGGGTAAAAATTTTGTCAGGTTTCGTAAAAAAATAGAACACCATATCCATATTTTTAATTTAACACTCTTATTTACGAATGTAAACAAAAGGATTGGAATCGGCAAGGGCCCATATAATCGATATCGTGATACACTTTTTATTTATTTTCATATACTTTAATAAGGCGAAATTGGATTTACCCAAAAGTGCATATACAATTTACAAAATTACAAAAATACTAATCATAAAACAAATTATCCGATAAATCAGTACATGTATTTTTTTCAACAGCAATTTCAAATTCATGTACATGTAAATTTTTATAGATTGTTATGGGGCCGGTTTTTTCAAACAAAAAGTGTTTTTATTTTATAAAAAGCAAGGGTTCCCAAATTTAGTGATATACAGTTAAAATTACAATATGTACATTTCCGTCTCGGTTACGAAAAGATAAAGGGGACCACATTCAATTCAAAAAATTTTATTCAGAGAATTACATAAATTTATATATGAAGGATTGGACAACAAACTAAGCCAAATTTTAGTGATACTGCCCATCGCCCCGTCGAAAACTATTCCCGGGACCCCGTACTGGGGGGGCATTGTGCAACTACGCCCTTTACCCGGCATTGAATTTCATTTTTAGGGAAAATCAACGGGCATGGCTAATACGGGTGGCGATCTAAATTTGCCCCCATTTCAAATCCTTGCCTTATCAAAAAAAAATGTTTCAGACAGAATAATTTCCTTTTAAATTTCATACAAAAACGACTTTAAAATGGAATACCACGCACAAAAGTTAATTTAAAATATTGATTTTTGCCCCACAGCGCTAGCGAGGTTAACCGGAGTACATGTGAAAAATAAGGTTATTGCGAATTAATCACCTTTATCAAATAGTATAAACATATATATTTCACTCTATTTTTTTCGTTTTTCATCGTTGAAGTTGCACGTAAATTGTAATATGTATGCCAAATAGAAAATGTTGGGGTTTGATCTCTTAATCTTCCCTATGCGCATAAAATGAGGTTTTTTTTTATTATTTTGTAGTTGTCAAGACATCCAAAAAAATTCAAACAGTTTCCCCCCCATGTTTGAAAACCAGGGGAATTCAAAATTTAAATATTTTTTTTGAAATGGTCACCTTTTGGTCGAAAAAGGGGCCAAATTGCGTCAGGTTTCCCTCCTTTAAAGATCAAAAATGAAGTACTGATGTCACCAAAAAAAACAAAAAAACTTATCAGAAAACTCATCTTTAAAAACAATTACATTTTCTTTTGCATACGCTACTCTCTATAATATTTTTAATCAAGTGTTTTTTTAAAAAAAAAACTTGGTTTTAACCTTTTCTATGATTATACTTAAGATCAAAAAAAGTATTTGTTAAAAATAAAAAATTTATACTTAGCTACCAAATTTTCTTTATTTGTACTTTCACAACAGAAAAACAACCAAAAAAAGGAAACGAAACACATTTTAAACGTTTTAATTTAATTTTTTTCGAACTTTTTTGATGAATAAATATGGTCCCTTTTTATTCATCGTTTAAATTTAAAAAAAAAAAAAAAAAAAGGTTTCTTGTGTCCAGTTACGGGGCGGATCGCGGCTGGGGGGTTTTTTTGGCCCGCCGGAGGGGATCGTGGGTGAAGGGGTTTTCTGGCCCCGGACGGGATCCTGATTTAGCGGGTTTGGGCCCTTTGGCTGATGTGGGGGGGTTGCTGCCTTGTAGGCGGAATCGCTGGTGAGCGGGACCCCTCGTAAGGGGTTTTTCCATTCAACTTTTCCCCCCTCGACCCAACCCCTTGGGTTTTACCTCCCCCCTTTTTGGGGGTTTGTTTTTTTCCCCTTTTTTTCCCAATCCCCCCCTTTTTGTCTGTGTTTCCCTATTGAAACTTGTTTTTTTTATTTTTTTTCGGTTGCACGAATCGCTTGAGCCCGGGGATTAGGGGGGGTGCCGGGGTTTTATCCCCCGGAAAGGGGAACAAAATTTTTTTTAGGGGGTTATAAAAAAAATTCACCCCGCCTGGTTTAGTAAAAAAAAAGGAAGGTTTATTTTAAAAACAAATAAATGGGTTTCAAGCCCTCCTGCCCTTGTTTTAAAAAACCAGAAAAAATTTTAAAAAAGATGAATCCACCCCAAACAAATTTCCCTTTTTCTAATTTAAAATTTTTCATAATATGCTTCCCTATCTATTTTATGAGTTAAACGGTGTTAAAATATAGGAGGTTGAAACCAAATGTCGGAAACTGTAAACCAAAAGGGTTACAGAAATTTTTTTTTTTTCCGCAAGATTTAAAGTTACAGTTTTAAAACCAAATCATTTCCAAACCTTCCAAAGGTTCCCAGCGTTTAAAAAAAAAACAAAAATAATGAAAGGTTTGAAAAAAATTTTTTTCACGTTTCAAAAAAACTTGACTTAAAACATGAATAACCAAAAAAAATTTTTTATTGGGTTAAAATGGTTAATTTAAGGGGACGTTGGTTTCTGCTCATTTTATTATTAGAAATTTATAAAAAACCTTTAAAATTAAAATTTTTTTAAGAAAATTAAAAAACCACGCTTAAGAACTTAATCTAAAAATTTAATTTTTCTAGTCCTCAGTTTTTAGAGGATAAGTTTAAATTACAAACCCCAAAAACTGGGGAAAGGAAATTCAAAAGGGAACTAACACCCATTTTAATTTAAAGGAAAACAAAGTTGGGGAGGAGAAAGGCTTTAACAGGTTTTAAGAAAACATTTAATTCCACAATATTAACAAAAAAAATTTTGTCATTCAAATTTTTAAAACCAAAATTTAACAATTTGTTTAAAATAACGGGTAAATTGGGGGAAATGTAAAGAAAAAAGCTTTTTAAAATTTTTTTCCAAAAGTTCTGGTTTGATCTTTAATCTTCCGTAGGAAAAAATGGGGTTTTTTTTTTCTTTTATTCATTAGTTAGTCTAATTGACATCCAAACTTATATATTTCATTAACTACGTCTTCCCCCATGTTATTGACACCAGCGAATATCAAATCTGAGAACTACTTTTTTATTGAAAATGGTCACACTTTAGGTCGAAACAGGCCAAATTGCGTCCATGTTCCTCTTTCATACGATCCAGCTAACATGTACATGTGACTGTATGTACACCAAAAAAGACAAAACAACTTCATCAGAATACTCAATCTAATTAAAATCAGATGTACATTTGCATTTTGCACTACGCTACTCTCCGTATGAATATTTTTAGATACAAGAGTTGTTTAAAAAATAACTTTGTGTTTAAACCTTTTCTATGATTATACTTTAAGATCCATAAAATGTATTTTTGTTAAACTAAACTTCACTACTTACGCTACCAAATTACTCTTGATTTGATACTTACACAAGCAGAAAACAACTCAAGCAAGTGAATACGAAACACATTTTGTAAACGTTACATTACATTCTGCGAACGTTTCTGATGAATAAATATGAGTTCCTTCTTATTCATCGTTATATTTAAAAAAAAAAAAAAAAAAAGGATTTCTTGTGTCCATGTTACGGGAGCGGGATCGCTGGCTGGGCGGGTTTGCTGGCCCGCCCGGAGCGGGATCGCTGGCTGAGCGGGTTTGCTGGCCCGCCGGAGCGGGATCGCTGACTGAGCGGGTTTGCAGGCCTTCCGGAGCTGAATCGCTGGCTGAGCGGGGTTGCTGCCTTGTCAGAGCGGAATCGCTGCGTGAGCGGGATCGCAGCGACATCGCTTGCGCGGGATTACGGCGGGATTGCAGCGGGGTTTTAATCCCCATCGCTCGACGGGCGCAAACGCGCTGTGAGCGTTTTAGTACCAAATCACCTTCCTCGTACTGTATATGAGTGTAATAAATAGCGTTATATTTAGAGCAACTTATGTGTTTACCCAAGCATACCCTACCTGCATTGTTGAAACCTACCTGATGTAAAGTATCGAATCCTCATATGAAATATGTTCTTAAACATAGTTTATTTTTCAAGTTAATGTATTGCTTCCCGCTTACAGTACTAGTGACTGTCACGTTGTAGCCGGTGTTCAATTGTATATAGGGGTGTGTGACCAGAAATGGTCGAGTTTGTATCACCAGAAATGGCGTTAATCATAGTTTTGTTGAGGGTCAGTCATGACGTAAACAAAGTTCACGAGCCGTCCTTGGTGCAGTCACCCAAATCAGACACAACACGGTACCATGTGGTCCGTAGTACGTGGAAAAAACAACTCAAACTACGATGACAGTCTGTCAAGCTCACTCCTGTCCATTTCCGGTTTGCAAAAACCGTAGGAAAACTTGAAAAAACGATGAATAAACCGGAGCCCAAACAAAATTCCTGTTAACTGAATCGGTAAACTCTTGTCTATGAATCACGTGACTCTGACGTCATCTCATTTGGACCCTTAGTAGGTTTAAGTTCATGGAATGTTAACATTAGTATGTATGGTAATGGAAAGCTTAAATGCTCGGACGTCGTCGAAGGACACACACAGGTTCTAGTGTACATGTATATTATTTCTTTTATTTCCTCCAAGATGTGAAGAGTATACAGAAATAATTTACAAACACACTCATTATCACCTCTCGCATAAGGATTCACGCGTTACACAATAAACTACAGATATAATAATGATTACATGATGTTAGTAAAGGAAATTTCTTCACATGTTTCTTAAGTTAAGACACATTAGATTCTTAATTAGCACATGTATACGTAATTCATTTTTAGAAAATGAATAGCAGTCATTTCATTCTGTGGTCTAACGTGAGATAATATAATTGAAGTGCCTACATGTGTTATGTAGGCTTGCAAATGCATTTTATATACATGTATGAATATCTATAAAAACAACATTAATAATAATTACAAGTTCTCTTTTTCATATGAAATAATTACAAAATACCACTTGCATTGAAGAATCTTGAATACAATAACGATTGAATTAACTCTGAAGTCCTCGAGTTCGTATGAGGATAAGTCATAATTGACGATACCCCCAAGAAGAACATGGAGAAGATGGTAATTTGACAACATGTTAAGGTAACATACACAATCGACATCTTTTATAGTACAGAGAACACACCACAGTTGGTCACGCAGACTCTGTATGAGAGCATTCAAGCACGCTATGTAAGATTACATCATTGTAAATTAAACCACAATATTGACACAAAATATATTTTCGTCATCTCGCATTTCAACACAAAGTTTAACAATTTGTTTAAAACATGAACTGTATTGGGGGAAATGTAGAGCTAATTTCCATATTGAATATGGTTGTATTTTATTATGCAAAAGACCGAAACGAGAAAATTCTTTATCAGTTTCATTCTTTCACATAGATTAAACTCCTCACAATTTCTTACATGGTCATTCACTAATCGTTTCCATTGGCATCTGTTTGGGAACAAGCCACTCTTCAAAAATTCACCAAGAACATAATTCAAATTATATTTTGTCAAAATATTGACAATGTCGGGAATAAAACCTCTGGAGAAAGTACACAGTTTGTAATCAAATATGCGCTTTATAAAAATTTCGCGCGTCAAAACTCAAACATCCATGGAACATATTCTACCAAGGAATAGTAATTTTTTCACACTGATATATACTTCTATTGAAAACCAACCGATCAATGACGTACACATGTCTGTTCTTGTTCTTACATTAAAACCCTGAATTGATTTTACAATGAAGTTCTGTGCTTTTTCAAGCATGTACATTTCATTTTTCTTTAACTGCCACAATTCGCAACCATAGAGTGCGGAAGGATATACTTTACACTTAATAATTTTAGCAATGGTTAAAGGATTGAGGGCACATTGGTGTGCTCCAGAACGAATTAAGGACATTACACCACATTTTAATTTGGAGCAGGCACGTTCTGTACGTTCGACATTGTTGTTTCTATTATTTAATAAAACACCAACATGATTTATGCTATCTACAATTGGTTAATTCTTTTCGTAAAAGGATACATTTCGACAAGTACTTGGCTTCTTTTGTATGTGAAAACAACAATTTTAGATTTAGAGGCGGAAAATGTAAATCACCACTTTCTACTGTAATTGTCACACATAGAAAGTAAGTGTTGGAGACTTTCAACGTTATTGGTAATTACACAGATATCATCTGCTTGTGTAGGTATATTAACACGTGATGAATGGACTACTGCTCCTTTTCCACTGGATTCTACTTCGTTTAAAAAATCATTTGTAAGATCCCTCGTTTCGTAATTACACTTTCTGATTTAAAACCATTAAAAACAACATTAGTAGTGAAACACGAGTACATTTGTTTCATAATAAGCCATATTTTCCCTTTAATACCCATGTTGTACAATTTGTAGAATAAGCCTTCTTGCCATACAGAATCAAAGGCTTTATTGCTATCAAGAAAAGCAACAAGAACTTCAGATCCATTCTCTAAGTTATAATTAATACTCTCTTGTAAATTAAATGAAGTGCATAGACTACACAGTTTTTTTCCGATAAGCTGATTGCTGTCTGTTAGGAAAAGTATGAGATTCTAGAATGGGATTTTAAACGGGTAGACAAAAGTGTTTCAAAAATCTTAAAAAATACAGGAATTAATGTAATACCTCTGTAGCTATTGGGGTCATCTTTCGGTTTTTTTATCACCTTTATAAAGAGTAGCAATGATGCCGACTTTCCAAGATTTTGGAATATACTCGTACTTAATTAAAAGATTAAACAAAAACGTGATATGTTCAATCATCAGATCATTACAATATTTGACATGTTCATACACAAGACCATCTGGACCACCAGATTTATCAGCAGGATACTTCAGTGAACTCTTTCTCAACTCCAATTATTGATATGACTAGCGACAAACGTAAGACAATGTCAAGTCCGCTGTCTCCAAAAATAATTGAAAACAAACGTCCAGATCTAGGCTCGTTTACTATTGGCAGTCATGATGTATCTACTACCCACGTACCTACACCTACATGTACCCAGAACGAACTCAATCCTATTTTTTCGCCTGAATATATGCAGACCTTCGTGCAGCTATTGGCCCCTACTATAGCCTCTATGGTATCTGCTGCGATAACTCAATCCATTGAGCCCCTTATTCACAGTTCTGTGAATTCTGCCATTCGGAACAATCAACAGTTACATGCCATTATCAATGAGCAAGTTAATACCGCTGTATCGCCCCCTGACTGATGTAATCAAGTCACAATCGCTGGAGATAAACAAGCTGAAATCAGAAATAAACGATATCCGATTGTCCTTTGATGAACAGGACCATTATTCGAGGCGCACTGCTCTAAAATTCCATAACGTTCCGGTCCCCAGAGGTAATGTTGCGGATTTTGATACCCATCAGGCAGTTATCGATATGGCCAAGAAGATCGATGTTAACATCAGATCTTCCCTGGTAGGCCGCCCCAACACTCTTCGCAAAGCCAAACATATTTATGCCGTGTGGACCATGGATGGTCGCATCTTATACAAATGTAGTGAATCTTCTGAAAAAATCCTGATTAAATCCGGGGCATGTGTGAGTGCACTTGAATCCCAGTTTCGCTGATTCCTGATGATTCTTGTTCTTCAACCCTTGATCTGACAATACTGTAGCATAGCAGCTCACTGCGGTCCTCCAGACATCGATCGAACCATCTCTGCAATTGTACATGTATATAAATATATGTAATTAGTACAAGTTTGATCACACCATAATTTTAGATACGAGTGTCACTGTTCATCCCAATATTTATAATTTGAACACCATAATAGTATGTAAGTATAAATTCGGATGTACACATTCCATCGTTAACTGTTTTGTTTTTCTCGGCATGCGTGTGGTTTTACTTTACTACTATGATTTAATGTTATCATTAGTATGTATGGTAATGGAAAGCTGAAATGCTCGGACGTCGTCGAAGACACACACAGGTACTAGTGTACATGTACAGTACGAGGAGGGTGATTTGGTACTCAAACGCTCACAGAGCGTTGACCCGTGCAGCTCAGAATTTGCGCGGGTTTGCACCGGGATTGCTGCGGGTTTTGTAGCGGGCTTGAGAGGACTTGTAGCGGGCCCGCTCGCCGGGCGGGCTTGTAGCGGGCCCGCTCTAGCGGACTTGTAGCGGACCCGCTCGAGCGGAATTGAATAGGACCCGCTCAATCAGTAATGACGGTAGACGTTCAACAGCCTGGTGTCGATTAATTATACTTTAATTACCATGTATATGTTTTCAGTTGTATCGTCCATCGTAAGTATTTATTGGATGATGTACCTCAACTATGAGATACAAATTCATATGTGTAATGTATTGCTCATGAAATCGTTGTAATAAGTTGAATAATATCTGCAATGGTGTACAATATGACAGTGTACTTGATGTCAGCCCATTTTGATAAAAACTATTTGTAGGGAAATATAGTTATTAAAGTTCAAATAGACTATTTTCATGCATGTGCAAGATCACCAAGATCACTCACGAGTCATAAATCCAGTAATATTGGATATAGTCGTCATTTAGTGTTAGGAGCTGAGTCAATACATTGTAAATGTATCCTGTGACTGCTAACCGGTGACCGCCTTCTTTGGGAAAACGGAAAGGTAATCATTCCGGTTAATGGTGGACAATGAACAAAGTGTCCGCAGTAGCATTATTTCATTCTTACGGAATGGGGACGGGTCAAAAGGCAGTTTTGTCATCATTTCTAGAGTACTTAGGACGGTCGCATCTTGGTCAGAATGTTTGTGCACCTCGAGTGGGATATGGGGAACACGGAAATGTGCTCAATCCGGAAACCATTTTAATAGTGGACAATGAGCCACGTGTCCACGGCAGCATTATTACAATTCTGATTTAGCTGACCTTTGTATAGATGGCGTTTTGTGCATGACCTCGGAGAGGCCACATAAGGGGCTCGTTATTTTGATCTCGACTTATTTTTACGTAGACATTTGAAGTATTTAGCTAGCAACATGTCTGTTTGAGAAAATTATCTTTGAATTTCTGTATTAAGTTTCATAAACTTTACAATTATTTGAACATTTCGTAGTTTTAAATCCACGGCCTAAAGATATTGTGTTTTTATTACTATCATTATTTATGTGTCCATCGGGGACATCTCTTGCATGGCTAATATCACGGACATACACTTACATGTATATTACCGGTAGATATCGAAACCAGTGCTAATAGTTTCCCAACTATAGTAGCTAATCATTTAATTACTTTCTTATCAGAAAAAAAATCGTCACAAGTGCATTGCTCTACTCGAGCTGACTATTTTAGCAGCCTGGTACAAAATTATTATGTGAGATATCGAACACTTTTGTAAAGGATAATCGATTGCCTTCCCGATCTCTTTTTGCCAGCAAAGAAATACATGTAGTACGGTCTTTGATTACAAGACAGAGCATTATAGTATATACGTATGTATATATATCTTATGTTGTATATATACTATTAAATGGAAATTGTCAAATAAAATACAGTTTAAACTATATAGACCACAGAATGATTGTGTGTGTAGTCCAATATTCTTTCTTTATTGTGAGAAAAACAATACATTTGTGTCATCTGTCATGTGTATGTGATAAAAACGTCAACAAAAACACATTTTAAACACATATTTTAATCAATTATAACGACAACATGGGAATATTTCCTGTCCTTTTTATTTCGGAAGTAAAAAAAAAAAATACGTACTGACTATGCGAGAGTCACCATTATTATCAAGACCTAACACCCAAACAATGTGAAGTATTTCCTCCTTCACCGAGCTATTCAGACCAGTCCATTTTATGTCCGATGAAGCCTGAGCTTAGATTAACTCTAATTGTATTAGATACACAGTGTACGTACATGTAATTGAAATTTTCCATTGAAACTGGTAGGTAACAAAGAGTTTCAGGAGAAGATATGAACATTGTCTTCAGAGAATGCAGGAGATGAGTATCATTATCTGTTTTCCTGTAAAAACGCAATCATTGAAAATTTGCAACGAAATTACATATTCTAAATTATTACCGCTCAAATCGAAATAAAACTAAACTAAAAGGTCTGTTAAAGGTCATAATTATAAACGAAGTTCTAAATGGTTTGTCTTTTTTTTTCTAAAAAAAATCTCTTCTTTGATTACGTGTATGTAATATAATCCTATGAATATTATGTTTTTGTACCTGGATTGTTTATTCATATATATGTACGTGTGATACAATGTTAATGTTCCTCATGTAACACATTTCCATGTGTTATAGTATCCAAATAAAACTGTGTGTATGGAGACCACGTGGTTAAAATCGCGTCATTTACAAATCATGATTGGAGTTAATCAATGTGATATAGATAAATATATACACAGGACAAATACCGGTCGTGTACAGTGTAGTTACCGTTATAGAAATGTTTTCACCTGCTGTTAACATCTGCCAATCACAGATTTTGATTACAATAGCGAGTATACCTGTATCGCCTATGCTCCATGTTTACTAGTCTACCTGTATCTCACCTCTTACATTTAAGTCTTTTAGAATAAGGCACCTGCCGTTTTCTTTTTGAGGCCGTAATAGCGGAAGTAAAACCCGTTAAATCCATATGCGATGATAGTTGTATTAATCATTCTTAAATTATATATATATTTCAGATTTAAATTAGGTACATAATTTGTATTGTTGAAAGTTATACATTTATAATATGTACGTATTGGTTTAATGGTTGCAACATATCAAGATATACATGTACACATGCATTGAAATAAGAGCAATTACTTTCACTATATCTTGATATATACCCCCCTCCTCTCTCCCTCCCGCTAAACCAATTTGTAAACATCTTGCTGTATTTTTTTCATGCATACTTGTGTCGGGAAAGGTGGTTTTTGCCCAATCTCTTATATACATATAAGTTACAATAAAAATATGTTTAAATAAAAAATCAGGGTAACTATTTATGTCAGGTTTCGTAAGAAAATAGAACACTCAGTATCCATATTTTTAATTTCAACACATCTTATTGACGAGATGTTAAGTCAATAGGATTGGACATCAGGCATAGCCTATATAGATCGATATCGTGATACACTTATTTATTGATCTTCATATTACTTTAATAAGGACGAACTTGGATATTTTACCCAAACGTGCATATACAATTTACATATATATACACACAATACTAATCATAATAACAACATTATCCGTAATAAATCATGTACATGTATTTGTTTCAACAAGCACATACAAATGTACATGTACATGTATAATGTATATATGAGATATACGTTATGGGTCCGGTTGTTCAAAACGAATGTGTTTTCATTTTATGAAAAATGTCTAGACTGGTTACCTATCAATTGAGTGATATACAGATTAATAAGTTTACAATACTGTACATTTTACCGTCTCGGCTTACGTAAATGATAAGGATGACCACAGTTCATTTCAAATATTTCATTCAGAGAATTACATAAATATTATATATATGAATGGATTGGACAACAAACTAAGCCTACATGTATCAGTGTATACTGCCCATCGCCAGCCGTCGAAAAACTATCTCGGTACCCTGTACATTGCGCGTGCATTGTGCATACTACGACGTTTACCGAGCATTGAATACATTTGTAGGTAACTCAGACGGGCATGGCTACATAACGGCTGGCGATCGTACAATTCGACCACATTTCAAATCCTGCCTATATCAAAGAAAATGTTTCACTGACAGAACTAATTGCCTTCTTTATTTTAATATATCATACATAACTACGATACTTTAAGTGGATATACCACGCACAAATGTATATATAAGATATATGATTGTTCGCGCACAGCGCTAGCGAGAGCTTAACTGGAGTACATGTGAAATATCACGTGACTTATTGCGAATCTACATCACCTTATATCAAAATAGATATAAACATATATATTGCACTCATATTTTGCTCAGTTGTCATCGTTGTAAGCTTCGCAACTTGTAGATATGTACATATGTATGCAAAATAGATAAATGTTGCTGGTTTGATCTCTTAATCTTCCGTATGCTGCATAAACTGATGGTTTTGTTTTCTATTATTCATGTAGTTAGTCTAATTGACATCCAAACTTATATATTTCATTAACTACGTCTTCCCCCATGTTATTGACACCAGCGAATATCAAATCTGAGAACTACTTTTTATTTGAAAATGGTCACCTTTAGGTCGAAACAGGCCAAATTGCGTCATGTTCCTCTTTCATACGATCCAGCTAACATGTACATGTACTGTATGTACACCAAAAAGACAAAACAACTTCATCAGAATACTCAATCTAATTAAAATCAGATGTACATTTGCATTTTGCACTACGCTACTCTCCGTATGAATATTTTTAGATACAAGATGTTGTTTAAAAAATAACTTTGTGTTTAACCTTTTTCTATGATTATACTTTAAGATCCATAAAATGTATTTTTGTTAAACTAAACTTCACTACTTACGCTACCAAATTACTCTTGATTTGATACTTACACAAGCAGAAAACAACTCAAGCAAGTGAATACGAAACACATTTTGTAAACGTTACATTACATTCTGCGAACGTTTCTGATGAAATAAATATGAGTTCCTTCTTATTCATCGTTATATTTAAAAAAAAAAAAAAAAAAGGATTTCTTGTGTCCATGTTACGGGAGCGGGATCGCTGGCTGGGCGGGTTTGCTGGCCCGCCGGAGCGGGATCGCTGGCTGAGCGGGTTTGCTGGCCCGCCGGAGCGGGATCGCTGACTGAGCGGGTTTGCAGGCCTTCCGGAGCTGAATCGCTGGCTGAGCGGGGTTGCTGCCTTGTCAGAGCGGAATCGCTGCGTGAGCGGGATCGCAGCGACATCGCTTGCGCGGGATTACGGCGGGATTGCAGCGGGGTTTTAATCCCCATCGCTCGACGGGCGCAAACGCGCTGTGAGCGTTTTAGTACCAAATCACCTTCCTCGTACTGTATATGAGTGTAATAAATAGCGTTATATTTAGAGCAACTTATGTGTTTACCCAAGCATACCCTACCTGCATTGTTGAAACCTACCTGATGTAAAGTATCGAATCCTCATATGAAATATGTCTTAAACATAGTTTATTTTTCAAGTTAATGTATTGCTTCCCGCTTACAGTACTAGTGACTGTCACGTTGTAGCCGGTGTTCAATTGTATATAGGGGTGTGTGACCAGAAATGGTCGAGTTTGTATCACCAGAAATGGCGTTAATCATAGTTTGTTGAGGGTCAGTCATGACGTAAACAAAGTTCACGAGCCGTCCTTGGTGCAGTCACCCAAATCAGACACAACACGGTACCATGTGGTCCGTAGTACGTGGAAAAAACAACTCAAACTACGATGACAGTCTGTCAAGCTCACTCCTGTCCATTTCCGGTTTGCAAAAAACCGTAGGAAAACTTGAAAAAACGATGAATAAACCGGAGCCCAAACAAAATTCCTGTTAACTGAATCGGTAAACTCTTGTCTATGAATCACGTGACTCTGACGTCATCTCATTTGGACCCTTAGTAGGTTAAGTTCATGGAATGTTAACATTAGTATGTATGGTAATGGAAAGCTTAAATGCTCGGACGTCGTCGAAGACACACACAGGTTCTAGTGTACATGTATATTATTTCTTTATTTCCTCCAAGATGTGAAGAGTATACAGAAATAATTTACAAACACACTCATTATCACCTCTCGCATAAGGATTCACGCGTTACACAATAAACTACAGATATAATAATGATTACATGATGTTAGTAAAGGAAATTTCTTCACATGTTTCTTAAGTTAAGACACATTAGATTCTTAATTAGCACATGTATACGTAATTCATTTTTAGAAAATGAATAGCAGTCATTTCATTCTGTGGTCTAACGTGAGATAATATAATTGAAGTGCCTACATGTGTTATGTAGGCTTGCAAATGCATTTTATATACATGTATGAATATCTATAAAACAACATTAATAATAATTACAAGTTCTCTTTTTCATATGAAATAATTACAAAATACCACTGCATTGAAGAATCTTGAATACAATAACGATTGAATTAACTCTGAAGTCCTCGAGTTCGTATGAGGATAAGTCATAATTGACGATACCCCCAAGAAGAACATGGAGAAGATGGTAATTTGACAACATGTTAAGGTAACATACACAATCGACATCTTTTATAGTACAGAGAACACACCACAGTTGGTCACGCAGACTCTGTATGAGAGCATTCAAGCACGCTATGTAAGATTACATCATTGTAAATTAAACCACAATATTGACACAAAATATATTTTCGTCATCTCGCATTTCAACACAAAGTTTAACAATTTGTTTAAAACATGAACTGTATTGGGGGAAATGTAGAGCTAATTTCCATATTGAATATGGTTGTATTTTATTATGCAAAAGACCGAAACGAGAAAATTCTTTATCAGTTTTCATTCTTTCACATAGATTAAACTCCTCACAATTTCTTACATGGTCATTCACTAATCGTTTCCATTGGCATCTGTTTGGGAACAAGCCACTCTTCAAAAATTCACCAAGAACATAATTCAAATTATATTTTGTCAAAATATTGACAATGTCGGGAATAAAACCTCTGGAGAAGTACACAGTTTGTAATCAAATATGCGCTTTATAAAAATTTCGCGCGTCAAAACTCAAACATCCATGGAACATATTCTACCAAGGAATAGTAATTTTTTCACACTGATATATACTTCTATTGAAAACCAACCGATCAATGACGTACACATGTCTGTTCTTGTTCTTACATTAAAACCCTGAATTGATTTTACAATGAAGTTCTGTGCTTTTTCAAGCATGTACATTTCATTTTTCTTTAACTGCCACAATTCGCAACCATAGAGTGCGGAAGGATATACTTTACACTTAATAATTTTAGCAATGGTTAAAGGATTGAGGGCACATTGGTGTGCTCCAGAACGAATTAAGGACATTACACCACATTTTAATTTGGAGCAGGCACGTTCTGTACGTTCGACATTGTTGTTTCTATTATTTAATAAAACACCAACATGATTTATGCTATCTACAATTGGTTAATTCTTTTCGTAAAAGGATACATTTCGACAAGTACTTGGCTTCTTTTTGTATGTGAAAACAACAATTTTAGATTTAGAGGCGGAAAATGTAAATCACCACTTTCTACTGTAATTGTCACACATAGAAAGTAAGTGTTGGAGACTTTCAACGTTATTGGTAATTACACAGATATCATCTGCTTGTGTAGGTATATTAACACGTGATGAATGGACTACTGCTCCTTTTCCACTGGATTCTACTTCGTTTAAAAAATCATTTGTAAGATCCCTCGTTTCGTAATTACACTTTCTGATTTAAAACCATTAAAAAACAACATTAGTAGTGAAACACGAGTACATTTGTTTCATAATAAGCCATATTTTCCCTTTAATACCCATGTTGTACAATTTGTAGAATAAGCCTTCTTGCCATACAGAATCAAAGGCTTTATTGCTATCAAGAAAAGCAACAAGAACTTCAGATCCATTCTCTAAGTTATAATTAATACTCTCTTGTAAATTAAATGAAGTGCATAGACTACACAGTTTTTTCCGATAAGCTGATTGCTGTCTGTTAGGAAAAGTATGAGATTCTAGAATGGGATTTAAACGGGTAGACAAAAGTGTTTCAAAAATCTTAAAAAATACAGGAATTAATGTAATACCTCTGTAGCTATTGGGGTCATCTTTCGGTTTTTTTATCACCTTTATAAAGAGTAGCAATGATGCCGACTTTCCAAGATTTTGGAATATACTCGTACTTAATTAAAAGATTAAACAAAAACGTGATATGTTCAATCATCAGATCATTACAATATTTGACATGTTCATACACAAGACCATCTGGACCACCAGATTTATCAGCAGGATACTTCAGTGAACTCTTTCTCAACTCCAATTATTGATATGACTAGCGACAAACGTAAGACAATGTCAAGTCCGCTGTCTCCAAAAATAATTGAAAACAAACGTCCAGATCTAGGCTCGTTTACTATTGGCAGTCATGATGTATCTACTACCCACGTACCTACACCTACATGTACCCAGAACGAACTCAATCCTATTTTTTCGCCTGAATATATGCAGACCTTCGTGCAGCTATTGGCCCCTACTATAGCCTCTATGGTATCTGCTGCGATAACTCAATCCATTGAGCCCCTTATTCACAGTTCTGTGAATTCTGCCATTCGGAACAATCAACAGTTACATGCCATTATCAATGAGCAAGTTAATACCGCTGTATCGCCCCCTGACTGATGTAATCAAGTCACAATCGCAAGAGATAAACAAGCTGAAATCAGAAATAAACGATATCCGATTGTCCTTTGATGAACAGGACCATTATTTGAGGCGCACTGCTCTAAAATTCCATAACGTTCCGGTACCTAGAGGTAATGTTGCGAATTTTGATACCCATCAGGCAGTTATCGATATGGCCAAGAAGATCGATGTTAACATCAGACGTGAAGACCTCTTCAGGTCCCATATCCTTGGGGGAGTTCGGGATGGTAAAACGACGATCATCGCGCGCTTCGTCCGCTACACCGATCGCTTTAAAGTGTTTAAAAATAAAAAAAACTTTGTAAAGATAAACTGGATTCCATCTTCATTACCGAAAGTCTCACCAAACACAGATCTTCCCTGGTAGGCCGCCTCAACACTCATCGCAAAGCCAAACATATTTATGCCGTGTGGACCATGGATGGTCGCATCTTTTACAAATGTAGTGAATCTTCTGAAAAAATCCTGATTAAATCCGGGGCATGTGTGAGTGCACTTGAATCCCAGTTTCGCTGATTCCTGATGATTCTTGTTCTTCAACCCTTGATCTGACAATACTGTAGCATAGCAGCTCACTGCGGTCCTCCAGACATCGATCGAACCATCTCTGCAATTGTACATGTATATAAATATATGTAATTAGTACAAGTTTGATCACACCATAATTTTAGATACGAGTGTCACTGTTCATCCCAATATTTATAATTTGAACACCATAATAGTATGTAAGTATAAATTCGGATGTACACATTCCATCGTTAACTGTTTTGTTTTTCTCGGCATGCGTGTGTTTTTTCTTTACTACTATGATTTAATTGGAACTTAAATGAGCTTTCTCTGAAAGCGAAATTTGAGATAAATTCCATGAACTTAACTTCTACTTAGGGTTCAATTGAGATGACGTCAGAGTCACGTGATTCAGTCTTCAGAGTACAACACAACTATTCATTTGCATTAATTGGGAGGGTCAAGGGTCGGGCAATTGAACCCTAAGTAGAAGTTAAGTTCATGGAATTTATCTCAAATTTCGCTTTCAGAGAAAGCTCATTTAAGTTCCAATTCCATGAACTTAACCTACTTAGGGTCCAAATGAGATTTTAGAGGTGACTATTTGTGTTGTTAAATAAAGCAAAACAAAAACAATCATTTCCGAGATCTTTTGATACTGCTTTGTATATTCAAAACCATATTTACAACCACATACATGTTTGTTCAGATAGTAGTCCAGAAGTACATTTGTCTCTCACTAGTCACTTGTTATTCGCGTATCGATTTAAGATACCACCATCAACACTACTAGGTTCTTTTGTTGATGTGTCTGTATGTATTTCTTTATTGTAGAATTTTTGAAACACTTGGGCATTCGACCAGCCCGCACTCTTCATGATGACTGTTAGGGGAACCTGTGTTGTTTTTGCTGCTGATACAGACGCACTTCTTGTGCTATGTGGTTTAAACACTGTCACATCCACACCTGCCAGCATGAGTACATTTTTTATCCAATTTGATAAAGTTTGCTTGCAAACTGGATGGTGTGGCGAGTTCACGGCTAAAAATAGCCGAGTTTGTCCTTCAACACGCATTTTGTTTGTACGTCTCAGATATTCAGACATGGTCTGCACAATGCACAGTTTATGGTTCTGTTGGAAAGCTTTCAAACAGATAGGTTCCAGGTGATATCCTGGACGTGACTGTTTAATCAAATCAGTCACTCTAATTGTCACATCTTCAGAAGTTACCCTGATGTCACGTACATTGAACAAATGAATTGTCTGACAGCGTTGGCTTGACAGTATAGCCAGTAACATAAGTAATTTGTATGAAAGTAAACGAAAAGAGATAGTATTTACAAGAGTTAAAGTTTCGAGGTATTCTAGTACTACAGAAACATCCCAGGTGTTGGAATATCGAGGTAGTGTAGGTCTTTTATGGAACACACCTTTCATAAATCTTTGAATCAGACTGTCCTGCATGATGTTATTAGAACCAGTTATCTCTAATAGTGAGCTAATGCAAGATTTAGCTGTATTAATAGAACTATAACTAAGGTTTCTATCATACATTGTCTGTAAAAAATCTATCACATTTTTCACAGATGAACAAAGTGGATCACTTTGTTGTTCACGACAAAATAGCAGCCATCTGCGGAGATGGACCCCATATTGTTTTTTGGTTGAATCTCTCCATGCTCCCATGATGATGTCTGCAGACTCTTTTGAAATACTCTTCTCCTCGAGTCTATCTCAGATAATCTGCATGCAGTCAGCCGAAGGTTCTTGATAGGATGCTCCTTGTTGGGTTTGTTGATTAGGTGGAGGATCCGTTGTTTGTTGGGTAGGAGAACAGGTTTGTCCACCAGCAGATGAAGCAGGGCTGGAAACCATGGTTGTGTCGTCCACAGAGGTGCTATTAGTATCAGGTCTGTTGTGTGTTCCTCCTCCACTTTTTGTAGAACACGGCTGAGAATGCTGAAGGGAGGGAAAGCATAACAAACATTAAAGTTTGACCATGAAATAGTAAATGCATCAACCGCGATGGCTGTTGGATCAGGTAAAAATGAAACATATGTGTCAACTTGAGCATTTACTCGCGAGGCAAAGAGGTCAATGTCGGGGGTGTCAAAATGTACACAGATGCGGTGAAAAATAGACTCATCAAGGTGACACTCCATATCATCAGATAGCATGCGCGAGAGTTTATCTGCTTCTGTGTTGTTAACACCAGGCAGGTGACAGGCCGACAACCAGATATCTCTTCGAATGCACCACAGCCATATTTCTTGTGTAAGAGTTGTAAGATCTATAGTTTTCCCGCCCATGTTGTTGATGTAATTCATAGCTACTGTATTGTCGAGAAACAGCTGTACATGAATATGTGACTTTATACTGCAGAAACATTGTAGTGTCAAAAAAGCTGCTTTTAGTTCAAGATAGTTTATGTGATAAGACTGTTCCAAATATGACCAATGGCCTCCTGTTTTCTGGATCTTATTATCCACCACAAGGCCACCACATCCTGTACCAGAACTGTCAGATTCCAGTGAAATGTCAGGTGGGCCATAACGAACTGGTTTTTTTGCTGTCAACGATGTTGTCAATCCACCAAGAAATTACTTGTTTAGCTGTTGGAGTCAATGTCATTTTTGCCTCAAAATTTCCCTTGGATGCTTTGAGAGCATCGTCTTTCTCGTGTTTTAAAGGTTTATAGAACAAGGGTGTATGAGGAACTGCTGGTTCACAAGCCACCAATTCCCCAATGAGTTGAGCTATGTGTCGAATGGGATGTTCATGATGCATCAATATGTTCCGACATTTCTCTTGGACACCCAGAGCTTTCTCCTTTGTTAAACTTATCGTCATTGATACAGAGTTCAGAACAAAGCCTAAGAACACAATTTCTTGGGTAGGCACAAGTATTGATTTTTCAGGATGTATTGTCAACCCAAGTGAATCAATGAAGTGTACTGTGTCATGGATGTTAGCTACGCAAGATTCGCGTGTGTTGCTTGCAAGTAAGGTGTCATCTATATAAGCAACATTGGTATGTCCTTGTTTACGCAAGGTCGAAAATACAGGTTTCATGATTTTGGTAAATATTCGAGGAGCTGAACTCAGTCCGAATGGTAAACAACAGAATTGATAGCAGCTTCCTTCCCATATGAAACGAAGATACTTTTTGTCCGATCTGTGGATAGGCACAGAGTAGTACGCGTCTTTCAGATCTATGGAGGCAAACCAACATTCCGTTGTCATGAGTGTAATGGCTGATTTTAAAGTTTCCATTTTGAAATGGATATGTTCTACATCATTGTTGAGTGTTTTTAAATTCAAAATCATTCTGTATGTGCCGTCCTTTTTGGCCTTAGGAATATGTTTGATATGAATTCAGTTGAGGTCCTAGTCTCAAGTAAAACTGGTTCAATAACTTTTTTCCCCAACAATTTTTTGACTTGATCATGGACGAACACCTGTTCCTCCTTGGAAAATTTAATATTTGATGGACATTTGTATTGAATTGGTCTTTGTGAAAATTCAT
>NW_022979490.1:0-47821 GCF_902652985.1 Pecten maximus
TATCGTATCATATATTTGCCGAGGGAACTATTTTTGCCAAATGACACAGGAATAGTTATGTCCTGGCACCATTTCAACATACAAGGATTTGCTACATTGGCGTGCCTGGCATCTAATCAATGGTCTAACGACGCTTGTCACGAATAATTGCCAAATACTTTGGGTGTACAAGAACCGGGAGTAGCTGTACCAATTCCGTAAAAAGTGACCATGGCATAAAATTGGCTTAAACATATAGGTATTTTAGGGGTTTAAGATTGTGTAATGTTTTAAATAGATATTTTTGCTGCATAAATGCATCTATGATTTGCAGGAAATATCACTCTAAAGAAAATGATAACTTGTTGAAGCAAAAAAGTTAAATGTGCGTTATTTTGACTAAAAATGGAACCCTGTCATACTCCCATGTAGGATATTTAAATGGTCAGAACAGGCCCCTGTGACCTTTGAATTTTTTAAACATATTTATGGGTTGTTTCATATAGAACTACAAATATCACCCGGTAATTATTAAATTGGCTCGTGGGCAAAAATCAATGTAACCTGTAACAGGTCCCTTTCGTCGTTTTGACCTGCTACATCGAAACTAGGCCTGAAATATATCAGACAGTTTGATCAACATTTTCGAAATCAGTGGCATTTTGAGGTAAATAAAAATTATGTCAAGTGCTTTTCAGTATAATGTAAACAAGTATTTAAAAATCTTTCTCCTCACATACTGGGCGAAGCGATACCTTTTAGAGAGGTAGATTTATTCAGCAGTGAGATAGTTTTCGAGAAGTAGTGATTTTGTAATCTCAATAATATTTTAATGTTCTTCTTACCTGTTTTCTGTTTGGATAAGTATTGTTACGCTACATTGACAAAATGTCCACTTCAGAGGTATGCCTCGGTACAGTACTGGTTTGAGGGAACGTTGTTAGAATCCGAAAAAAATATTGATACAGACATGAAGTTTCGGGGAGGAACATTTTAACTTATATTGCGATATTCTGCAGAAACTGCTTCGAACAGAAGGTTCCTCATGGCCTGAAATAATAACCCGTCACCTTCACATTTATTTGCCAATAAGATTCGCGAATCTCGATGGGAATGTTAAGCGGGAAAATCGATAAAAATATTTTATTCCATTTATATTTTCATGGGATACTGCTATCTAAAAAAATCTGCTTGATGACGGAAGCATATGTTGTTTTATCGAAATGACAGAATAGCTTAATTTTGTTCGCGGCAATTGTTGTTTGTGTTTATTGTTGTTTACGACAAACGTATTGTTGTTTGTGTTTATTGTTGTCTACGATAAGCGTATTGTTTTTTGTGTTTATTGTTGTTTACGACAAACGTATTGTTGTTTGTGTTTATTGTTGTCTACGATAAGCGTATTGTTGTTTGTGTTTGCTGCGGCGATTCATCGTCGCTTTAACCATGTTTGAATTCAGATATGTGCTAAACTTTAAGTGCATCAAAATATATACGTCATAGTCAATGTTTTACTCCCTTAAAATGACAGAAATCAATAAAGAATGTTCTAAATTAAATAACGATAGCCTTTGGATTGGGTATCATGGGTTCAAGCAGACTTCCGCCATCAGTGCCAATAATCTTTCCGTTTCTTTCGTATCTTTGAAATAAAAGTTAAGTTTGATATTAAAAGTAATTGATAAATATTATGTCAACATAAGGTTATCTGTATCCGAGTTTGAATGTTTATGTCATAAATAGATTACCATTTCAAGTGTCGCAACGTTATACATGTATTTATTGACAACAGCTAACAAGCTACAGGTTCTGACAAGGGTATTAAAGGAAATGAAATTGTATTCAGGAACCAAACCATCAAGCTTGATTATATTTTACATTAATTATAGTGACTGGCCGCCCGCTTCTGTTTTGTGATTACAATGGAATACAGTGGACTAAAGGAACGATTCTGTTCGCTGATCAATGTACGAAAGTAACATGCCGTGGCGGATATTTGTATGGGGCTGGGTAAGTATTATTATTTATGTAACAGAGCGCATGATTAATTGAATTTAAATCACTGCCTCCGCTAGGGATTGAACCCGGGACCTCTGGCTTACTAGTCTTACGCTCAGCCGATCAAGCTAAAGAGAAGATCTCTCGAGCCAAGCGTTATATTGCGGCTAGTATTTACCAGGGTTACATTTATTTGTTCTATTCAATTGTAAAGTCATTCTGGACGGCAAGCCCCGCTGGTGACTTTAAGTCCCCGAGATCTGCCATCACCCCGTACGCCATGCAGTGATGCCACATCCTATTTTCTATGAATGGTATAGTTTACATATTTCAGTACATCATTGTATTTCCACACATATAATCACGGAGAAGTGTTTCTCCCGTTCTACTTTAAAACAGGTTTAGTCACATTTTTATTTACTAGCATTTTCACAAACAGTTCTATGATTCAGATGTTTTTGTTTGCACGATCATTGAAACAACTTTCGTTTCGAATACCGACACATTTCGATGCCGATTTTGGTCACTATTGGTGGACACTAGGTGGCGTGGTAATATCACTTCACCACATGTGGTACCTCGCGCTGCCCACGCCACTTCAAGGCGTAACCCACAGAGGAGTCTGTCCCAGACGGAAGGCAGGTGGTACTTCGCGCTGCCCAGGTAGAGGATATGATTTTATCGTGGAACCCAATGTAATGCCCTTATATACCGCAGCATCCCGTCCTGTTGTCAATTATTGAGTCTATATATATGGTCTGGGCATGCCCAGTACGATTGGAGGCGTTAGATATAATAGTCCTTCCATGCCTCAGACTTTCTTTGGATGATAAATGATACTCATCGTACAAATTTGGACAAGAGATCATGAGACTTCCTGCAGTTTTTCTCTTTCCTCCATTTGTCCTTATCAGAAATAGCACAATCTTCTTCACCAATCGTATTCCACAAGCTAATATGACATAACTTGGTTCTCGAACAGAATGATAGAAAACGCTATCTCTTAAGGTGAAACAGGGGGATCTCATCTCGAATGATCCTTAAGTTGATGAATACGAGGCTTGCCGAGTGTGAAGACGTTTTAGAATTGTAACCTGAAAGTAGAGCCTCTGTTTCTCCCATCCTTCAAAGATTCGTCTCCAGTTTTGTTGTTGAGGATTTCGCCGTCAACACCCAGGGTATGACAGATGACACGTGCTTGCATTCTACACAGAAATTAACCGGAACTACTTTTACACATGTTATTTGAACACTGAACCTTGGTTGATAAAATATAATGTGCGAAAAAAAAGTCACCCCCTATCTTGAGGACGTGATAAAAAACAATCAAAGTACTGAAAGTACTGAAGACACAAACGAAAACAAATTATTTTAACTGCTTTTGTTTAGTGGGGACATGGTCAACTTTGTATGGAACATCACCAATACCTGATTAGGACTAGGACAAAATATTGGCAAGAAAAGAAATTCATATCTACTTTTGATTGCAAGTGCGTCTTGGCAGCTAATTTTCAGAATAGGTACTCGGGTAAACTTATTTGACATCTTCAATGGGTTAATGTATACATAGTTGTAGATGTAATATGAAGGTCCTAGATTACCTGTAAAATTAATGAGGCCTTTCTTTTCAAACTTTTGAGGATCCCATGCCTATAAGCGCTTCACAAATTATCATTATCATTAGCATTTGAAAAAATATTTATACATTTGATGTAGCGCCCCATCTAGCTACCAGCTTTTAGATAAGAGAGAGCTCAGGTTAAAAACATTTGTGTGATTGTTTTAGGATTTTATCGTGTGTGCGAGCCCTGGTTTGAATGATGTTATGTCAAGGTTTTGAATGATATTTTGTGGCAGATTGTTCTATCCCTTCAGTGCCTTCTGTAAAATAGCGATAACAAACTTCAATTGTCAAAATACAATATGGCTGCCTGTCGGCCATGTTGTTTTCCGATTAGTCTCAAAATGCAATATCCATAACTAGGCACCGAGGGGAACCTACATATAAAATTTGAGAAAGATCCCTTCAGCACTTTCTGAGAAATAGTGATAACAAACTTCAATTGTCCAAATCCAAGATGGCTGCCTGTCGGCCATATTGTTTTCCGATTGGTCTCAAAATGCAATATGCATAACTAGGCACCGAGGGGAACCTACATATGAAATTTGAGAAAGATCAATTCAGTGCTTTCTGAGAAATAGCAATAACAAACTTCAATTGTCAAAACCTAAGATGGCTGCCTGTCGGCCATATTGTTTTCCGATTGGTCTCAAAATGCATTATGCATAACCACCCACCAAGGGAAACCTACATATCAAATTTTAGAAAGATCCCTTCAGCACTTTTTGAGAAATTGCGATAACAAACTTCAATTGTCCAAATCCAAGATGGCTGCCTGTCGGCCATGTTGTTTTCCGATTAGTCTCAAAACGCTATATGCATAACTAGGCACCGAGGGGAACCTACTTATGAAATTTGAAAAAGATCCCGTCAACACTTTCTGAGAAATAGTGATAACAAACTTCAATTGACAAAATCAAAGATGGCTGCCTGTCGGCCATATTGTTTTCCGATTGGTCTCAAAATGCAATATGCATAATTAATGTAAGCACCAAGAGGAACCTACATATGAAATTTGAGAAAGATCAATTCAGTGCTTTCTGAGAAATAGCAATAACAAACTTCAATTGTCAAAACCTAAGATGGCTGCCTGTCGGCCATATTGTTTTCCGATTGGTCTCAAAATGCATTATGCATAACCACCCACCAAGGGAAACCTACATATCAAATTTTAGAAAGATCCCTTCAGCACTTTTTGAGAAATTGCGATAACAAACTTCAATTGTCCAAATCCAAGATGGCTGCCTGTCGGCCATGTTGTTTTCCGATTAGTCTCAAAACGCAATATGCATAACTAGGCACCGAGGGGAACCTACTTATGAAATTTGAAAAAGATCCCGTCAACACTTTCTGAGAAATAGTGATAACAAACTTCAATTGACAAAATCAAAGATGGCTGCCTATCGGCCTTATTGTTTTCCGATTGGTCTCAAAATGCAATATGCATAACTAATGTTAGCACCAAGAGGAACCTACATATGAAATTTGAGAAAGATCAATTCAGTGCTTTCTGAGAAATAGCAATAACAAACTTCAATTGTCAAAACCTAAGATGGCTGCCTGTCGGCCATATTGTTTTCCGATTGGTCTCAAAATGCAATATGCATAACTAGAAACCAAGAGAAACCTATGAAATTTTAGAAGATCCCTTCAGTACTTTGAGAAATAGCGATAACAAGAATTGTTTACGGATGGAGGGACGGACGGACCACTGACGCAGGGCGATTTGAATAGCCCACCATCTGATGATGGTGGGTTAAAAACACCTGGGTCTGATAAACAGACTCTGGAAGCGTAGAATGCGGATGTAGACAGGGCAGGGTATACCATCACGACGGGCACATTAAACTAAGCACTATATTCAAAACTTAGAATTACGTGCTCATATCAGCTCAGACTTGAGACAGTTTCTTAAGAGTGAACATGATTTTCATATAGCACTCTACGTTATATGTTTACACTCCATACTGTGTAGCTACAAATCATCTATACAACAAAAACACATTCATTCACATGTACAGTTCAAATCAATTTGAAGTGGAATTTTGTTTTTCACTTATGTACATTGCATCAAATATTCTCCGCAATAGTATATGTACCATATACATAACTGTAACTGCATGATACATATATATATGTATGTATGGTATATATATCATGTTAATTAATGTTAGTGAGATGTGAATGTAGCTATATGTATTGATATCATCGATTTCAAAATCAGGTTTTTTTTTAATCTGCAGCATCTGTCAGATGAAAATGTAGTTCGAATGCCCAAACTGGATGAACTGTACATGTAGTAGCATTCTTCAAAGTCCATTATGAATGCTTTTCATACAAATGTATTTCTTTCAATTGTTCATGTGTTTAAATTATTAGAACACTGAAGTAATTTTTATTTTCATAAAAATGGAAGTACTGCTTATCTTTAAAACTAAATTGGATATTGATAAGATAAATTTGCCAAAATGTTAAAAATCAAACCTTATTAAGTAGAATCTAAACAGTTGTAAATGGCTAAG
The DNA here is from genome assembly GCF_902652985.1 of Pecten maximus. Classification (NCBI taxonomy): domain Eukaryota; kingdom Metazoa; phylum Mollusca; class Bivalvia; order Pectinida; family Pectinidae; genus Pecten; species Pecten maximus. The sequence continues at coordinate 6,121 of NW_022979490.1, forward strand.
CCCACTATTCTTAACAACAAAATTACTTATTTTGATTCTCTGTCAAATATAATCAGGTTACTTGAAGACTTTGTCAGAAAAGTTAACACATATGCACATTATTAATAGTTGCTTTAATTAAATTAATCTGAATTTGAACATTAAACCGACTTAACAATTTAAATGAAAAAAATGTGTTTTCACCATTTACCATAATTGACAAGAAGAAAATAATTATTTAACTCAACCTATGATATAGTATGTAACAGTCATCAAGACAATACTATTATCTTTAGTCATGCCAAGTTATTTCACAATAGGATATATGCACAACACAAAAAAGTTTTACAAAATTTTTGTTGTTTAGAAGAATAATGAACTTAGTAATTTTTGCTGTTCTTCTCAAATAATATGTACTAGTGTTGTAAAGAAAAAAAGATTAAATAATAATAATAAATCTAAGTGATAATAAATTATTTGCATTGATTTATCAATAATTTACTGTGCATTAGTTTAAAGGTTAATTTAATTCAGAAGCTGAAATGATTTAAGACAGAAAAAACCGCAGATGTAAGAATATAACATTTCCACTGCCTTTAAATATCTCTGGTTAAATTTAGCAATCAGTACATTTCCATGAAAAATGGTGTTTTCTAAAGAGTTACTGCCCTTTAACCGTCCCTGAAGCGTTCAAAACTCCACCAAACATAATAAAGGTCTATGTAGACGTACATCGTAGACCCCTTTCTTTTTTATAATATGCTTCGACTGTTATGTAATATTTCAAATGATAATGATAGATCATTTTCTATTTTTTTTTAAACCATCACGAATATTAGAAAAAAAGAATCAGTCGCTATAATTAGAGATGAAATTTTCAGTGACGTCTACATCTGCATGCAGACAGCCACGTTAACGCGGTACGCGTTCTGTAAACGAAAAACTTCATGTGCATTACGTAGGATATAAGCAATAGATCCGAAGTCAATATTAATATTCACAAGTCCATTTGACATTTCGAAACCCTATTCAGTGAGAATTTATTTAACTTTTTATTTGCAAACATGCGTATGGTACTCGACTGCCGTTGTTGTGATATTGTCATGATGAATAGACAACTTTTTTTCTTTCGTAAAAAAACATCTATATAATCTAACCCTCTGCAGACTACATCAATCACATGCAAGTTAATATTTCAGTGAGAAAATGACATTCAAAGTTGGGTTTGATCACCTACTCTTTCTTTTATTATTGTTTACATTACTGAAAGATGGCGGACAAAATCGGATGCTGGATGAGTGATTTTTCAATGTACAAAATAACAACGATATTCCGACGAAACTTTATCAATATTATAACCCATTCAGTAACATGCCACCAAAGAAAAAAAACACATAGATGTCGATGATGAAAATTCAGCGTGATGTTAGTAGATTTTTCTTCCGGGTCACAGGTAAGCAGCAATATGGCGCCAGCGAAAAGTCGATTGTATCATTCCGCGTGAAATCTAATGCGTTCAACGCGGGAAAATATTCTTACGTATCATCGACAGAACATACTTAAATTAAATACTTTGAAAACTATCTATTTGTGAGGTTCTGTTGTTTTGTCATATATCTAACGAAACTGCAGTGTTGCATTTGACTCCGTAAGTCACGGGACTATTTTTTTTTGCGATAGAATATGATTGTGAAGTGGCAGTGGAAGTTGTGTCAGAGCGAACGAAAATGCCAAAAAAAACCACATTGTCCTGTCAGCTTTTAAAATACAACAAAACAAAAGGTGATTTTTTTTAATAGCTGAACTTCACTGTATGTCATTTTTTATCGTGAAGTTAAACAAATATTTACTGCATAACATTACGGAGTTACTGTAAAGCAACGTTTAGATTGGCCAACAGCAGTATCCGCCAGAGCCCTCAAAAGCGCTGACATAGACTCAAACTTACGTTTGTGTCTACGTTTGTGTCAACAAAACAAAAGGTAATTTTTTTATAGCTGAACTTTACTATATGTCATTTTTTATCGTGAATATTTACGATATTTACAAATATTTACTGCATAGCATTACGGAGTTACTGTAAAGCAACGGTTAGATTGGCCAAGGGAGTATCCGCCAGAGGGCATCGTAGATTTTGTCAGCTACACCTCAAAAGCGCTGACATAGACTCAAACTTACGTTTGTGTCAAAAACAAAACAAAAAACAAAAACAAACAAACCAAAAAATCTGCAGCACTCGGGATGATATTCTTGATCGTCTTCATCAGACATTTCTCTGTCGTACCCTGAACGTAGGGGATATTCTTTTAGTCACCAACAAAGTATAATGGTCACCCTATAATCGTGTTGGCCCTCTCATGTATGTGATATAAATGTTACATTAATGTAAGCCATTGTGGGCGTCATCTCATTAATTGAATTGTCAATGTAACGTTAATGTATTGTTGCCGTGACGTCATACTCGTTGTGTTGGGAAATTAATTCCATTTAAACCCTAGACCGAGATGTAAAAGGGCGGATATCAACAGTCAAGGGCAAGGGGAACGGGAATATTGCACAGGTGAAAGTATAACCACACCCAACGGGAAAATCTTACCGTGAAAGTTTCGATGATTCTAATAAATCTATCCATATTTCTTTATTCTTTTTTATTTTCTGTAGATATGGTACAAGCGCCGGAGTTTTTGGTTTGCCAGAAGGCTGTTACCTTTTCAGCGATGGATGTAACCCGTTACTATGGACAATTCAAAACGGTACAAAGGTCACGTGTTTTAAACATGAATTAATACCAGGGATGAATGTCTAGTATAGATATTCTCTCCAGAAAAGAACGGGCCATGAATGGATACAGCTGATTAATTTATAAAACAGCTACATGATTTTGTTATAGAGTAATGAAGTAAACAACTGAATCAATTCAAAGAGATTTGTTTTTGTTTACACTTCTCTGTATTACACTGTAATATAGTACACTACCCTGTATTACACTGTAATGTATTACACTGTAATATATTACACTACTCTGTATTACACTGTAATATATTACACTACACTGTATTACACTGTAATGTATTACACTACTCTGTATTACACTGTAATATATTACACTACTCTGTATTACACTGTAATGTAGTACACTACCCTGTATTACACTGTAATATATTACACTACTCTGTATTACACTGTAATATAGTACACTACCCTGTATTACACTGTAATATATTACACTACACTGTATTACACTGTAATGTAGTACACTACCCTGTATTACACTGTAATGTATTACACTGTAATATATTACACTTCTCTGTATTACACTGTAATATAGTACACTACCCTGTATTACACTGTAATGTATTACACTGTAATATATTACACTACTCTGTATTACACTGTAATATATTACACTACACTGTATTACACTGTAATGTAGTACACTACCCTGTATTACACTACTCTGTATTACACTGTAATATATTACACTACCCTGTATTACACTGTAATATATTACACTACCCTGTATTACACTGTAATATATTACACTACTCTGTATTACACTGTAATGTAGTACACTACCCTGTATTACACTGTAATATAGTACACTACCCTGTATTACACTGTAATATATTACACTACTCTGTATTACACTGTAATGTAGTACACTACCCTGTATTACACTGTAATATATTACACTACTCTGTATTACACTGTAATGTAGTACACTACCCTGTATTACACTGTAATATATTACACTACTCTGTATTACACTGTAATATATTACACTACTCTGTATTACACTGTAATATATTACACTTCTCTGTATTACACTGTAATATAGTACACTACCCTGTATTACACTGTAATGTATTACACTGTAATATATTACACTACTCTGTATTACACTGTAATATATTACACTACACTGTATTACACTGTAATGTAGTACACTACCCTGTATTACACTACTCTGTATTACACTGTAATATATTACACTACTCTGTATTACACTGTAATATATTACACTACTCTGTATTACACTGTAATGTAGTACACTACTCTGTATTACACTGTAATATATTACACTACTCTGTATTACACTGTAATGTAGTACACTACTCTGTATTACACTGTAATATATTACACTACTCTGTATTACACTGTAATGTAGTACACTACCCTGTATTACACTACTCTGTATTACACTGTAATATATTACACTACTCTGTATTACACTGTAATATATTACACTACTCTGTATTACACTGTAATGTATTACACTACTCTGTATTACACTGTAATATAGTACACTACTCTGTATAACACTACTCTGTATTACACTGTAATATATTACACTACTCTGTATTACACTGTAATGTATTACACTACTCTGTATTACACTGTAATATAGTACACTACTCTGTATAACACTACTCTGTATTACACTGTAATATATTACACTACTCTGTATTACACTGTAATGTATTACACTACTCTGTATTACACTGTAATATATTACACTGTTCTGTATTACACTGTAATGTATAACACTACTCTGTATTACACTGTAATATAGTACACTACCCTGTATTACACTGGTCTGTATTACACTGTAAAATATATTACACTACTCTGTATTACACTGTAATATAGTACACTACACTGTATTACACTGTAAAATATATTACACTACTCTGTATTACAATACTCTGTATTACACTGTAAAATATATTACACTACTCTGTATTACACTGTAATGTATTACACTACTCTGTATTACAATACTCTGTTTTACACTGTAATATATTACACAACTCTGTATTACACTGTAATGTATTACACTACTCTGTATTACAATACTCTGTTTTACACTGTAATATATTACACTACTCTGTATTACACTACTCTGTATTACACTGTAATATATTACACTACTCTGTATTACACTGTAATGTATTACACTACTCTGTATTACACTGTAATATAGTACACTACTCTGTATAACACTACTCTGTATTACACTGTAATATATTACACTACTCTGTATTACACTGTAATGTATTACACTACTCTGTATTACACTGTAATATAGTACACTACTCTGTATAACACTACTCTGTATTACACTGTAATATATTACACTACTCTGTATTACACTGTAATGTATTACACTACTCTGTATTACACTGTAATATATTACACTGTTCTGTATTACACTACTCTGTATTACACTACTCTGTATTACACTGTAATGTATAACACTACTCTGTATTACACTGTAATGTATTACACTACTCTGTATTACACTGTAATATATTACACTACTCTGTATTACACTGTAATGTATTACACTACTCTGTATTACACTGTAATATATTACACTAATGTATTACACTGTAATATATTACACTACTCTGTATTACACTGTAATGTATAACACTACTCTGTATTACACTGTAATGTATTACACTACTCTGTATTACACTGTAATATATTACACTACTCTGTATTACACTGTAATGTATTACACTACTCTGTATTACACTACTCTGTATTACACTGTAATGTATTACACTAATGTATTACACTAATGTATTACACTGTAATGTGTTACACAACTCTGTATTACACTGTAATGTGTTACACAACTGTATTACACTGTAATGTATTACACTACTCTGTATTACACTGTTATATAGTACACTACTCTGTATTACACTACTCTGTATTACACTGTAATATATTACACTACTCTGTATTACTCTGTAATGTATTACACTACTCTGTATTACACTGTAATGTATTACACTACTCTGTATTACACTGTAATATATTACACTACTCTGTATTACTCTGTAATGTATTACACTACTCTGTATTACACTGTAATATATTACACTACTCTGTATTACAATACTCTGTATTACACTGTAATATATTACACTACTCTGTATTACAATACTCTGTATTACACTGTAATATATTACACTACTCTGTATTACACTGTAATATATTACACTACTCTGTATTACACTAATGTTTTACACTGTAATATAATACAATACTCTGTATTACACTACTCTGTATTACACTGTAATATAGTACACTTCTCTCTATTACACTGTAATGTATTACACTACCCTGTATTACACTGTAATATAAAACACTACACAAACCACTTGTCACTTTTTACTAACAAACGCCACGCCTAATTTTCTATCTGTATAATCAATTGCTTTAATAAAAAAAAAATTGTGATTTTAAGTAAATAATATTAGGTTCCACAGACGGATACAAGAAGATGAGGAGAGCATTAATATTTACCATTATGGTTACGAGATTTAATGGGAATGAGAAATTTTTCTTTATCTGTTGCTACTAAGCTACCTGTATGCCTTGCATCAATCTCCACTAGATAGCTCTATATTCTTTAATGTAAAAATGTTAAATGGATTATTTTATTGCATTTTTGACAGTGAAATATAGAAAATTATCAAACTAATAAAACTTATATTTTCACTGCAGCGATGAGCAGTGAAAATATAAGATTTTGTAGTGAAAATATAAGTTTTCAGTTTTTGACAAATCAGAGCGGACCTTTGTATTCACCTCGTGGAAACTTGGCAATTTTTCCAATCTAAGCGAAGATAGATAAATTGGCTATTTTGATGTATTTCTGAAATTTTCAGACTAGTTTTTGACAAAATACTCACTAGACGTTAGCTATTCATGCACAGATTCTCCGATAACAGCAGAAAACGCTTAAATTGCGTTGATCAGTCCTTTCAAGATGGCGCTGTCAAGCTGACGTGGAGTAACATCACAAAGGGATGACGTCATTATCAATTCCCGCACTTTTTGACACTGTTAATAAGTTTATGAAATGTAATAAAAAGAAAATTGAATGGTGTCTTGTTAAATATAACATATATTTCACGAGTATGACATCAAAATATTCTGTCATATGAGTGAAATATATGTTATATTTAAAGGGACACCATTCAATATCCTCTATATATTTAATAAAAACGTAGTTATTCACTCCTGTCTTTTCTCTATATCATGTCTACCTATGAAAGCCAGTCAAGCAAGTGAAAAGCCAGTCAAGCAAGTGAAAAGCCAGTCAAGCAAGTAAAAAGCCAGTCAAGCAAGTGAAGAATACTCTGTTAATCCTAACAGGGAACTGTTGTTGCCAAAATTGGATTTGGTTTGTTTTGGTTTCATTTTGTTTAACGTCCCATTAACAACCATGTTCATTTAAGGGCGTGCCACGTTTTGGAGGTGGAGGAAAGCCGGAGTACCCGGAGAAAAACCACCGGCCTACAGTCAGTACCTGGCAACTGCCCCACGTAGGTTTTGAACTCGTAACCCAGAGGTGGAGGGCTAACCACTCAGCCACCGCAGCCCCTTGTTGCCAAAATCTCAACTCCGAAACTCTATACCACCTTTTAGTGTACTTCAATCCTTGCAATTTTTTCATATAAAGTTTTTAGGAACATTACTTGATTATATTATTGTAGAACTAGACATTGAAATAACACACAGTAGATGTACATGTTTTACATGTTTTATTTCCCATAATAAATGAACTAAAAGCAATGACACAAGAGGAATGAAATATATAAAAGTGTACTATTATAAAATCTCTTAAGTGTGAAACTTAATAAGTGAACACGAGATTTCTTACATGTTAGCAAGAAAGATTACATACAATTATCATCCATAATTATCATATACATTTTGTATTTCCAAATAATTCCAAACATCACACCTTTTCAAATGTATTTTTTCATCATTCAAATAAACTTTTTGGTTAGCTATGTACTTGTATTTAATTGTTATACAAAAAAGTTCACCAAAATCATCATACAATTATCTGTTAGATGTCATAAAAAAGGTTCACCAATAAGATCATATTATTATCTATTAGGTAGACAAGATCCATCAGAAAAGTTGTCAAATTACTCAAGGTTGATCACGTGGAATGCATAGTTATGAACAAAGCAAAATATTGGGAAATGATAATTAAAACTTCTGCTAGATAAAATAAGTTGTAATCAATGATTTGATCGAGTTTACAGAAACCATCAGATTACATTGTATTACAATCACAGATATGTATGCATTGTTGTTTTACATATTCGTTGTTATAATCTCTTAAACATTAATCTCAATATTCAATCATTTTATAAAGCGGTTTTACACATATATTTATAATGCATCGTTATTTTTAAATAATGATAATAATTAATAGAAAAACTATTATTATATGGGGTAAGAAAACATCGGTCACAAAATTATAAATTATAGCAGTGTTATAAACTTTAATATTATTATATAAAATATTACTACAATCTCCATGTAAACTTTTTATTATTGATTATGACGGTGCAAAAAAAACTGTTGAAGTACATTTAAGATAGTTTTCTCACTTGGTTGGATGGCTGACAATCTGTTTCTTTGAAAATCCTTTTTCCAAATACATGTACATTTTATCTCACTATGCCATAAGTGACATATTTCAACACATATCTTCAATATTCAAATAACATTCTGTAATGTGTATTGAGTAGCTCAATACATATTATATTTTTCTTTAGTGTGCCAGAATTTGATCCATAACTACTATGTTTACTACTGAGCATGACTTAACAAGAAAGGCTAAAGTTATAAAATTAAAGTCAACAAAATCTCTACAATATACATGGTAAAGCACACCTCATGTCCAAACACAGAATGGTGTAACGGAACGCTGATCAGAGTAATCTCCCCTTTACATAATCTCCCCTTAACAAAGTTAAACATAAAACTACAGCTCAGATCAGGGAGGAACACTGATCAGAGTAATCTCCCCTTAACATAATCTCCCCTTAACAAAGTTAAACATAACACTACAGCTCAGATCAGGGGGGAACACTGATCAGAGTAATCTCCCCTTAACATAATCTCCCCTTAACAAAGTTAAACATAACACTACAGCTCAGATCAGGGGGGAACACTGATCAGAGTAATCTCCCCTTTACATAATCTCCCCTTAACAAAGTTAAACATAAAACTACAGCTCAGATCAGGGGGGAACACTGATCAGAGTAATCTCCCCTTAACATAATCTCCCCTTAACAAAGTTAAACATAACACTACAGCTCAGATCAGGGGGGAAACACTGATCAGAGTAATCTCCCCTTTACATAATCTCCCCTTAACAAAGTTAAACATAACACTACAGCTCAGATCAGGAGATTCACATTACCAACTAAACGATCATCACACCTCCTTCTGAGAGAGTATTTAATAACAAGTCAGCGACATTCTCGCCTAAATTCAAATTCATAATCTCTTCAAAAACTAACATTTCTATAAATCTCAAACAGAAAATTTATTCTTACATAAACAAGTATATAACCAAAAGTAAATTTGTTCCTAACATTATATATATAGAGTAAGTGGCATGTGTATTACTAAAAATAGATTTATGATCATTCACGTTACAGTGACAGTACAAAGTAAACCGTCAAAGGTCAGTTCTGCCTCACACAAATTACATCCTACTTTATCTATATGTATCTTACCCAGATAAATGCTCAAGGCTGATCATAACATTGTAATTATTTCGAATAGCTCATTGAAGTATATATACTCTTTTGATGTAAAAATCACATCACTGTACTGTAATTATGAGAAAGAGCAAATTCCACATGTCACCATCCAAAATGGCAGATGTCAGCCATCTTGAATATCGGGGTCAACAAGAAGAATATTTTTGGGATTGAAGAACCACAGACATAAAGTAAACACTAACGTTATCACAGCAAACAATAACGGATTGTGTTGATCACATAACAGATATCATTTGATGACGGGAGATTCAGCAAACTTACATTATGATAATCACTTTTATATAATAAATCTTCATTATGTAACAAGTCAGGAAACAGCTGTTTTATTTTACTTGATGAATATCAAAAACTATGAATTAAGGTATGATATTGACAAGAGACCCTAAAAGGATCTTGGCACCCACCATTGAAATATCTGTATTGGTTCTTAGTAAGATTGAATCTAAGATGTTTTCTCATATTTCCTCTTTTCATCATATTCACCTCTTGAAATAATCAAATAAAAATATACGTGTATCACATTGACAAAACATAACTGTACTTTGGTCTTGAAATCAAACATACTTGATGTCTCAGAAATGATGATTTCAAACTTCATCTGTCAAAATCATAGATGGAGGCCTGTCAGATCTGATGTTTTTTGATCAGTTTCAAAATTTAACTTTGAAAAAAAAAGATTTACTTAGTACTTTCTATAACAAACTTCAAATGTCAAAATTCAAAACAGGCACCCGTCGCTTATTTTGTTTTCCGAAACAGCCTCACAATTCAACATGCACAACTCTGAGGACCAAAGGGAACCTACATATGAAATATGAGAAAGAATCATTTGGTATTTCTGAGAAAAGGCGGTAACAATGATTAAAGGATGATGGACCACAGACGAAGGGCGAGTTGAACAGCCTACCATCTGATAATGATGGTGGCTGTCTCTTATCTTAACTCTCACTGAGGGGTTAAAACAATTTTAAAAAACCCATCACAATCACATCTTGTAAGTTTGACTATTAAAATTATAAGTTATGTCATAAATTTGAAATATTTCATGACGAGATCAGACACTAACAAGCAACAGAATGTAAAATACATTGAAATAAAAACTTTATATTAGATAGGAAATTGAAAAACTTTGTGTTCAAGTTTTCAAACCCCACATAACCCGGTTTTATGACATAACTAAGCATTGTCAGTATTTTACAGAACAAAAATAATTCTACAAAGCACTTGACTTCTAAGACCAGAAATTCTAAATAGAGATCATCTATATGCATAAGCATTTCACCTGAGATTCAGGTAAGTAGCATGAAACAAATTGCTTCGACTTATTTCACCACCCTAGAAATGTATTTTAATGATTTTCTTCATAGCTTATCATCATGACTGATATGTGCAAGAAAAAATTTTAAAAAATCATTAACATGAAGAAAAAAGGCAAAATGGTAAAGAATATTAATTCATTTATCGTGAATCCCTTTGGGATTTGTCATTTGATGTGAATACTCTTGGGATTTGTTAAACTGGATGTTTGTTCATTATCCGAGGACTTTCAGTAGAACTTCATTCAAAATGAATATACCTACTAATTATAATAAAAAATAAAAGCAAATCTGGCTACCTAATCTCCACTATAACACAGATCAAGGTTTGTCTGTGACTTACACCACTATAACACAGATTAAGGTTTGTCTGTGACTTACATCACACAGAGTAACAGATGAGCAGCACTGATATAACAATGTCACATACTTAAAGCATTTTATCAGTTAATTCAAAATCACAAATTACGACTAGAATGAGCAAACTTTGGACTGATATGTCTAATTCATTCTATGATATAAGGGTTCGGAAGATCTCAACATCATAAAAATATATCTCATACATCGATAAAAAAACATTAAAAACATAAGTATATAAAAATTGGAGTATAGCGTACCTACAACCTGGCTAAATGTTACCTCTTGTGTAAAAGTTCTGCTGCTAGTAACAAGGCACAGCTGGTCCACAGAAACAGTCCGCCCGCGAGACTCCTGTACAGATTGGGAATAGGGCCTATTCTTCCATAGGGAAAAAAACATAGATATTACATACATGTATATCATCCTGTATCATAATATAACTTAATAATAATAACTGGAAATCTGAAAAACATGCGCCTTCATCAAGAAATATATCACCATATTATATATAGAGAAATATATCACCATATTATATATAGAGAAATATATCACCATATTATATATAGAGAAATATATCACCATATTATATATAGAGAAATATATCACCATATTATATATAGAGAAATATATCACCATATTATATATAGAGAAATATATCACCATATTATATATAGAGAAATATATCACCATATTATATATAGAGAAATATATCAACATATTATATATAGAGAAATATATCACCATATTATATATAGAGAAATATATCACCATATTATATATAGAGAAATATATCAGCAGTTAACGTCATATTCCAATCAGTATCAAGTCAACAAACTGAGTACACTATTCAATCTATACTATCATTGTTCAATCTTTACTAATACTGCTCAATCTTTATTTTCAATCTTTATTATTATTGTTCAATCTTTACTTTTGTTGTTCAATCTTTACTAATACCGTTCAATCTTTATAAATACTGCTCAATCTTTACTCATATTGTTCAATCTTTACTGTTATTGTTCAATCTTTACTGTTATTGATCAATCTTTACTAATACTGTTTGATCTTTACTGGTATGGTTTTATATCACAAACATGGACACAACCTCCTTAAATTATTGTGTTCTGATACAAGTTTACTAAAACATGCAGGTTTATCAAACCATGGTGACTTCCTTTCTGTTAGAGACACATTTTCAAATTAAACAAAATGGTTAATTAAATATTACAGAGATTATTTGCAAAAATTAATTCTTGGTGTTGGGACAGAAAGAACAAAACTATGAAAATTGTTTTCACCAACAAACAATGATATATCTTCAGTTATCTATAGCCAGAATCATCCTTGCTGTACATTAAAGAGTTTTTACAATTATAGATATATTGGCCACTTGATCTCAATATTTGACCCATATTCATTCAAAGAAATGTCTTTGTGAGAAAACTTACCCTGAATAGGCGTGGGAACCTCCCAATGCATAGATCTCTCAACAGCCAGCTTCCATCTTGTGAAACGTTCATCACGATCTGTGTAAAATCATAAAATTCCTAAAATATTCTTCTAACAGAATGCCATGCAATATATTACAACAACTAGAAAATGTCTGCAATTCATAAATGCCCTCGCTGCTACTTGACACCCCAGAAACCTCAGTAGTTCCTGAGATTAGCTAGTTACAACGGGACGGACATTGGTGACACTATGTCATGGCGTTGGCATAAAAAGTATGTTTATTTACTTTCAAATTAACTGGAACAAGCAAATTCATGGAATTTATATCCCCTACATACTTTCCTGACATATTGTAGGTAAACATTTTTGAGGTTAGGAGTAAACCTGTCATTATAGCTTGACAGAATGATAAATTCCCAGCCAGTTTGAAGACTTTCGGAAAATATTATGGTTTATGGTTTTTTGGTTTATTTTGTTAAACATCCCATTAGCAGCCAGGGTCATTTAAGGACGTGCCAGGTTTTGGAGGTAAAGGAAAACCCAAGTACCCGGAGAAAAACCATCGACCTACGTCCAATACCAGGCAACTGCCCCACGAGGGTTTCAAACTCACAAAGTGCCAATCAAACTTAGCTAGCTCTTAAGGGATTAAATCTTGTTATCAAGTTTGAAGAAAATCTGTGAACAACTATTCCAGTTATTTCTTGGAAACAGCAAAAGTGGCAATCAAACTTGGCCGACTTCTTAAGTTTGAAGAAAATCTGTTAATATTTTTTGCAGTTATTGCACTGAAGCAAGAGTGACAAAGGGACAGAAAAACCCAAATTAATATCCCCCTGTTTTGGTGAAAGCAGGTGATAAAATGCACTGATTGATGAATTATTCATGAAGCAGTAATCAAAGAGAACAGGCTTTCATCCCAGGTTAATCATAAACCTTGGTTATAGGCAAGAAATTAATTAAAATTTCAAAAGCTTTGACCTTGAATAGCCTTGAAAGAAGGTCAAGGCCATTTATCTGAACAATCATGGTAGCCCTTAGCACTTTTTAAATTAAGAAGCTGACAGGGTTTGGACGACAGATGTTGCACCACACCAAAAGCTTACCTGAACTTCAGGAAGATGTATGAGCTTAACCCTGACAGACATTTAGCTCTGATGATCAAGTTCAATTTAGAAAGTTACTGTTACTTATGAAAAACAAGATATCCAAGAGTGACCATGGCACCCTCCACTGAATCGTCTTTAGATCGTTGGATCTATGAGAGATCGATATTTTCTCTCCTTTTTATTCTGTCCTCTTTTTCACTTAATAATTCTATAACAAGGAAAACCTTCATATGAAATCTAAGAAAGAGAATTTTCTCAGAAAAAACTTCAACTGACAAAATCCATGATGGCTGCCTGTTGACCATGTTTTTTTCCTGATCAGACTAAAACCTGAATGGACAACTTTTAAGGAACAAAGGGAGCCTATATCGAAAGTTTGAGAAACATCCATATATCTAGAAAGAGCAATAATAATCTTCAACTGTCAAAATTCAAGATGGCTGCCTGTTGGCTGTTATGTTATCCAGATCAGACTCAAAACTGAATCCGCACGAGGGATCAAGGAGAACCTACACGATGTTTGAGAAATATTCTTCCAGAGCTACTCAAGTAAATGATAACAAGGATTGTTTATGGACGGACATTGGATGAAAGATGATTTCAATAGCCCACCATCTTCATTCTGATCAGTTTTAGATCTAGGACCTTGCTGTTGATACCTTGTTGAGAATATTAAACTGTTACGCAGCTCATGAGATATCTTGTACTCAAGCTTTGTACTATGTATACAGACACTCACAAACACATATGTACACTCATACAAACACACACACGTCTCCTACTCTACCAAGTGAGATATAACCTATCAGACAACAAACCTTTAGCTCTGATGGCCGGGGTGAAGGTATCCGTGGTGATGGTAGCTTTGGCACTGTTCTCAATATCCCACACACCCTCGGCATAACCTGCTGCCATGGCAGCACCCAGCGCTGTTGTCTCTGGCATGGAGGGTCGCACTGCACAAACAGATTTATGTAGTCAAATATAACCGTAACACAACTTATTGTCAAATTACTATAGATAGACTTAACTCCCATAGTTATATTTGAGTATCTAAATCTCGTATTCAGTATCCAGACTCACTTGAGAAGTTCTCAAACATTTATCATTGTTTCTGTTGTATAACTATATTTACATTTGCTCCGCATTTCCCCATTGACACAATGCTAAGAGGCAGTTGCCACCATACGCCTATAACACCCAATATCTGGGGCTATAACACCCAGTGGGTCATGTGACATTAAAAAAGGCGTGATTTTTTTTGTTGGTTCAGTTTTTTCAAAGTTGACGGAAATGGTAAGACAACGTAAACATAAGTATTGAACAGTGGTTTTAATGTTGTTATAGATGTATGGTGGGCAAATGTAGCATGGGAACCCTAATGGATGACTTGGGCTATAGAGGAGGGTGAATACGAGGATGACTTGGGCTATAGAGGAGGATGAATACGAGGATGACTTGGGCTATAGAGGAGGATGACTTGGGCTATAGAGGAGGGTGAATACGAGGATGACTTGGGCTATAGAGGAGGGTGAATACGAGGATGACTTGGGCTATAGAGGAGGATGACTTGGGCTATAGAGGAGGGTGAATACGAGGATGACTTGGGCTATAGAGGAGGATGACTTGGGCTATAGAGGAGGGTGAATACGAGGATGACTTGGGCTATAGAGGAGGGTGACTTGGGCTATAGAGGAGGGTGAATACGAGGATGACTTGGGCTATAGAGGAGGATGACTTGGGCTATAGAGGAGGGTGAATACGAGGATGACTTGGGCTATAGAGGAGGATGACTTGGGCTATAGAGGAGGGTGAATACGAGGATGACTTGGGCTATAGAGGAGGATGACTTGGGCTATAGAGGAGGGTGAATACGAGGATGACTTGGGCTATAGAGGAGGATGACTTGGGCTATAGAGGAGGGTGAATACGAGGATGACTTGGGCTATAGAGGAGGAGGACTTGGGCTATAGAGGAGCTAGGATGACTTGGGCTATAGAAGAGGATGATTTGGGCTATAGAAGAGGATGACTGACTTACCAACATTGATACCAAGAAGATCCGACTGCATCTGCATTAAGAGAGTGTTGGCAGTCATCCCTCCATCAACTTGTAATGACATCAGTGGAATACCACTCTCCTCATTCATTATCTCAAGAATCTGAAAATTAATAGATAAATACGAGAGAGTGACAGTGGTGTCAATGTACGACATTAAAATCAGATTCTGTGTCTCGTCTAAATTATACTGTGCCATTGACAAAACTGAACATTACTTCCTTTCTTAATATTATAAATCGAAGGTTTGAATATTTAAAACACCATAGTAGGTACAAAGATCCTATCTATGAAATGTAGGATAGATCAATAGAGACCATTCTGACCAACCTGTCAGCCATTGTGTATATCTGTTCAGTCTAAACAGCAAGACATCAAGGTAACTTACATAAGAAATTTGTGCATGAGAAAGAAAACAAAGTTAACATTAACTGTCAAAATCCAGGATAGCCTCCTGTTTACCATTCAAAAATCAGTCAAGATATTAACATATCAAATTCATGCCACAACAAGAAATGCAATTTTCATGATAAAGTAAATCATATGTTTTTAATTTCATACAAGACTTATGAAACTCTTTGCAAATTTTTCATTCTGACTCCCATAGTGGGGGGCTGTGGTGGCCGAGTGTTTAAGGTGTCCCGACACTTTATCACTAGCCCTCCACCTCTTGGTTGCGAGTTCGAAACCTACGTGGAGCAGTTGCAAGGTACTGACTGTAGGCCAGTGGTTTTTCTCCGGGTACTCCGGCTTTCCTCCACCTCCAAAACCTGGCACGTCCTTAAAATAGTCTGGCTGTTAATAGGACATTAAACAAAAACAAACAAACAAACTCCCATAGTGGCACAAAAGAGGTGCAGTTACTTACCTCCCTTGTTTGAAAGCATACAGCCTCCAGAGCTGCCCTGGCGATATGACATTTAGTGGTGAACTGCGTTAGTCCGCATATGACCCTGTATAAAACATAACAGTAGATTTTACAGGCTTATATTTTTTATATCATGCATATAATTTTTTTTTCAAGATTAAAAGCAAAATGTAGGCATCATATAAAACAAGATTTAATTTTGGATAAGGATGGAAATAGAATGGTAATATCACTACTCACCCTCTCGTGTCTGACTTCCAGTAATATCACTACTCACCCTCTCGTGTCTGACTGCCAGTAATATCACTACTCACCCTCTCATGTCTGACTGCCAGTAATATCACTACTCACCCTCTCGCGTCTGACTGCCAGTAATATCACTACTCACCCTCTCATGTCTGACTGCCAGTAATATCACTACTCACCCTCTCGCGTCTGACTGCCAGTAATATCACTACTCACCCTCTCGCGTCTGACTGCCAGTAATATCACTACTAACCCTCTCGAGTCTGACTGCCAGTAATATCACTACTCACCCTCTCGCGTCTGACTGCCAGTAGGGACAGAAATAGTACGGTAATATCACTACTAACCCTCTCGCGTCTGACTGCCAGTAGGGACAGAAATAGTACAGTAATATCACTACTCACCCTCTCGCGTCTGACTGCCAGTAATATCACTACTCACCCTCTCGCGTCTGACTGCCAGTAATATCACTACTCACCCTCTTGTGTCTGACTGCCAGTAGGGACAGAAATAGTACGGTAATATCACTACTCACCCTCTCGCGTCTGACTGCCAGTAGGGACAGAAATAGTACGGTAATATCACTACTCACCCTCTCGTGTCTGACTGCCAGTAATATCACTACTCACCCTCTCGCGTCTGACTGCCAGTAATATCACTACTCACCCTCTCGCGTCTGACTGCCAGTAATATCACTACTCACCCTCTCGCGTCTGACTGCCAGTAATATCACTACTCACCCTCTCGCGTCTGAGTGCCAGTAGGGACAGAAATAGTACGGTAATATCACTACTCACCCTCTCGCGTCTGACTGCCAGTAATATCACTACTCACCCTCTCGCGTCTGACTGCCAGTAATATCACTACTCACCCTCTCGCGTCTGACTGCCAGTAATATCACTACTCACCCTCTCGCGTCTGACTGCCAGTAATATCACTACTCACCCTCTCGCGTCTGACTGCCAGTAATATCACTACTCACCCTCTCGCGTCTGAGTGCCAGTAGGGACAGAAATAGTACAGTAATATCACTACTCACCCTCTCGCGTCTGACTGCCAGTAATATCACTACTCACACTCTCGTGTCTGACTGCCAGTAATATCACTACTCACCCTCTCGTGTCTGACTGCCAGTAATATCACTACTCACCCTCTCGCGTCTGACTGCCAGTAATATCACTACTAACCCTCTCGCGTCTGACTGCCAGTAATATCACTACTCACCCTCTCGCGTCTGACTGCCAGTAATATCACTACTAACCCTCTCGCGTCTGACTGCCAGTAATATCACTACTCACCCTCTCGCGTTGTACCGACAGTAATATAACTACTCACCCTCTCGCGTCTGACTGCCAGTAATATCACTACTCACCCTCTCGTGTCTGACTGCCAGTAGGGACAGAAATAGTACGGTAATATCACTACTCACTCTCTCGCGTCTGACTGCCAGTAGGGACAGAAATAGTACGGTAATATCACTACTAACCCTCTCGCGTCTGACTGCCAGTAGGGACAGAAATAGTACGGTAATATCACTACTCACCCTCTCGCGTCTGACTGCCAGTAATATCACTACTCACCCTCTTGTGTCTGACTGCCAGTAGGGACAGAAATAGTACGGTAATATCACTACTCACCCTCTCGCGTCTGACTGCCAGTAGGGACAGAAGAGACCAGAAAAGGCTGGGACAAAGTAGAACCCTCCCACACTGCCAGTAATATCACTACTCACCCTCTCATGTCTGACTGCCAGTAATATCACTACTCACCCTCTCGCGTCTGACTGCCAGTAATATCACTACTCACCCTCTCGCGTCTGACTGCCAGTAATATCACTACTAACCCTCTCGAGTCTGACTGCCAGTAATATCACTACTCACCCTCTCGCGTCTGACTGCCAGTAGGGACAGAAATAGTACGGTAATATCACTACTAACCCTCTCGCGTCTGACTGCCAGTAGGGACAGAAATAGTACAGTAATATCACTACTCACCCTCTCGCGTCTGACTGCCAGTAATATCACTACTCACCCTCTCGCGTCTGACTGCCAGTAATATCACTACTCACCCTCTCGCGTCTGACTGCCAGTAATATCACTACTCACCCTCTCGTGTCTGAGTGCCAGTAGGGACAGAAATAGTACAGTAATATCACTACTCACACTCTCGTGTCTGACTGCCAGTAATATCACTACTCACCCTCTCGTGTCTGACTGCCAGTAATATCACTACTCACCCTCTCGCGTCTGACTGCCAGTAATATCACTACTAACCCTCTCGCGTCTGACTGCCAGTAATATCACTACTCACCCTCTCGCGTCTGACTGCCAGTAATATCACTACTCACCCTCTCGCGTCTGACTGCCAGTAATATCACTACTCACCCTCTCGCCTCTGACTGCCAGTAATATCACTACACACCCTCTCGCGTCTGACTGCCAGTAATATCACTACCCACCCTCTCGCATCTGACTGCCAGTAATATCACTACTCACCCTCTCGCGTCTGACTGCCAGTAATATCACTACTAACCCTCTCGCGTCTGACTGCCAGTAATATCACTACTCACCCTCTCGCGTTGTACCGACAGTAATATAACTACTCACCCTCTCGCGTCTGACTGTCAGTAATATCACTACTCACCCTCTCACATCTGACTGTCAGTAATATCACTACTCACCCTCTCGTGTCTGACTGCCAGTAGGGACAGAAATAGTACGGTAATATCACTACTCACCCTCTCGCGTCTGACTGCCAGTAGGGACAGAAATAGTACGGTAATATCACTACTAACCCTCTCGCGTCTGACTGCCAGTAGGGACAGAAATAGTACGGTAATATCACTACTCACCCTCTCGCGTCTGACTGCCAGTAATATCACTACTCACCCTCTTGTGTCTGACTGCCAGTAGGGACAGAAATAGTACGGTAATATCACTACTCACCCTCTCGCGTCTGACTGCCAGTAGGGACAGAAGAGACCAGAAAAGGCTGGGACAAAGTAGAACCCTCCCACACTGCCAGTAATATCACTACTCACCCTCTCATGTCTGACTGCCAGTAATATCACTACTCACCCTCTCGCGTCTGACTGCCAGTAATATCACTACTCACCCTCTCGCGTCTGACTGCCAGTAATATCACTACTAACCCTCTCGAGTCTGACTGCCAGTAATATCACTACTCACCCTCTCGCGTCTGACTGCCAGTAGGGACAGAAATAGTACGGTAATATCACTACTAACCCTCTCGCGTCTGACTGCCAGTAGGGACAGAAATAGTACAGTAATATCACTACTCACCCTCTCGCGTCTGACTGCCAGTAATATCACTACTCACCCTCTCGCGTCTGACTGCCAGTAATATCACTACTCACCCTCTCGCGTCTGACTGCCAGTAGGGACAGAAATAGTACGGTAATATCACTACTCACCCTCTCGTGTCTGACTGCCAGTAGGGACAGAAATAGTACGGTAATATCACTACTCACCCTCTCGTGTCTGACTGCCAGTAATATCACTACTCACCCTCTCGCGTCTGACTGCCAGTAATATCACTACTCACCCTCTCGCGTCTGACTGCCAGTAATATCACTACTCACCCTCTCGCGTCTGACTGCCAGTAATATCACTACTCACCCTCTCGCGTCTGACTGCCAGTAATATCACTACTCACCCTCTCGCGTCTGAGTGCCAGTAGGGACAGAAATAGTACAGTAATATCACTACTCACACTCTCGCGTCTGACTGCCAGTAATATCACTACTCACCCTCTCGCGTCTGACTGCCAGTAATATCACTACTCACCCTCTCGCGTCTGACTGCCAGTAATATCACTACTCACCCTCTCGCGTCTGACTGCCAGTAATATCACTACTCACCCTCTCGCGTCTGACTGCCAGTAATATCAATACTCACCCTCTCGCGTCTGAGTGCCAGTAGGGACAGAAATAGTACAGTAATATCACTACTCACACTCCCGTGTCTGACTGCCAGTAATATCACTACTCACCCTCTCGTGTCTGACTGCCAGTAATATCACTACTCACCCTCTCGCGTCTGACTGCCAGTAATATCACTACTAACCCTCTCGCGTCTGACTGCCAGTAATATCACTACTCACCCTCTCGCGTCTGACTGCCAGTAATATCACTACTCACCCTCTCGCGTCTGACTGCCAGTAATATCACTACTCACCCTCTCGCCTCTGACTGCCAGTAATATCACTACACACCCTCTCGCGTCTGACTGCCAGTAATATCACTACTCACCCTCTCGCATCTGACTGCCAGTAATATCACTACTCACCCTCTCGCGTCTGACTGCCAGTAATATCACTACTAACCCTCTCGCGTCTGACTGCCAGTAATATCACTACTCACCCTCTCGCGTTGTACCGACAGTAATATAACTACTCACCCTCTCGCGTCTGACTGCCAGTAATATCACTACTCACCCTCTCGTGTCTGACTGCCAGTAGGGACAGAAATAGTACGGTAATATCACTACTCACCCTCTCGCGTCTGACTGCCAGTAGGGACAGAAATAGTACGGTAATATCACTACTAACCCTCTCGCGTCTGACTGCCAGTAGGGACAGAAATAGTACGGTAATATCACTACTCACCCTCTCGCGTCTGACTGCCAGTAATATCACTACTCACCCTCTTGTGTCTGACTGCCAGTAGGGACAGAAATAGTACGGTAATATCACTACTCACCCTCTCGCGTCTGACTGCCAGTAGGGACAGAAGAGACCAGAAAAGGCTGGGACAAAGTAGAACCCTCCCACACTGCCAGTAATATCACTACTCACCCTCTCGCGTCTGACTGCCAGTAGGGACTGAAATAGTACGGTAATATCACTACTCACCCTCTCGCGTCGTACCGACAGTAATATAACTACTCACCCTCTCGTGTCCGACTGCCAGTAGGGACTGAAATAGTACGGTAATATCACTACTCACCCTCTTGCGTCTGACTGCCAGTAGGGACAGAAATAGTACGGTAATATCACTACTCACCCTCTCGCGTCTGACTGCCAGTAGGGACAGAAATAGTACGGTAATATCACTACTCACCCTCTCGTGTCTGACTGCCAGTAATATCACTACTCACCCTCTCGCGTCTGACTGCCAGTAATATCACTACTCACCCTCTCGTGTCTGACTGCCAGTAATATCACTACTCACCCTCTCGCGTCTGACTGCCAGTAATATCACTACTCATCCTCTCGCGTCTGACTGCCAGTAATATCACTACTCACCCTCTCGTGTCTGACTGCCAGTAATATCACTACTCACCCTCTCGTGTCTGACTGCCAGTAATATCACTACTCACCCTCTCGCGTCTGACTGCCAGTAGGGACAGAAATAGTACGGTAATATCACTACTCACCCTCTCGTGTCTGACTGCCAGTAATATCACTACTCACCCTCTCGTGTCTGACTGCCAGTAATATCACTACTCACCCTCTCACGTCTGACTGCCAATAATATCACTACTCACCCTCTCGTGTCTGACTGCCAGTAATATCACTACTCACCCTCTCGCGTCTGACTGCCAGTAATATCACTACTCACCCTCTCGCGTCTGACTGCCAGTAATATCACTACTCACCCTCTCGTGTCTGACTGCCAGTAATATCACTACTCACCCTCTCGCGTCTGACTGCCAGTAATATCACTACTCACCCTCTCGTGTCTGACTGCCAGTAATATCACTACTCACCCTCTCGCGTCTGACTGCCAGTAATATCACTACTCACCCTCTCGTGTCTGACTGCCAGTAATATCACTACTCACCCTCTCGCGTCTGACTGCCAGTAATATCACTACTCACCCTCTCGCGTCTGACTGCCAGTAGGGACAGAAATAGTACGGTAATATCACTACTAACCCTCTCGCGTCTGAGTGCCAGTAGGGACAGAAATAGTACGGTAATATCACTACTCACCCTCTTGCGTCCGACTGCCAGTAATATCACTACTCACCCTCTCGCATCTGACTGCCAGTAATATCACTACTCCCCTCTCACATCTGACTTCCAGTAATATCACTACTCACCCTCTCGCGTCTGACTGCCAGTAATATCACTACTCACCCTCTCGCGTCTGACTGCCAGTAATATCACTACTCACCCTCTCGTGTCTGACTGCCAGTAGGGACAGAAATAGTACGGTAATATCACTACTCACCCTCTCGCGTCTGACTGCCAGTAATTTCACTATTCTCACCCTCTCATGTCTGACTGCCAGTAATATCACTACTCACCCTCTCGCGTCTGACTGCCAGTAGGGACAGAAATAGTACGGTAATATCACTACTAACCCTCTCGCGTCTGACTGCCAGTAGGGACAGAAATAGTACGGTAATATCACTACTCACCCTCTCGCGTCTGACTGCCAGTAATATCACTACTCACCCTCTTGTGTCTGACTGCCAGTAGGGACAGAAATAGTACGGTAATATCACTACTCACCCTCTCGCGTCTGACTGCCAGTAGGGACAGAAGAGACCAGAAAAGGCTGGGACAAAGTAGAACCCTCCCACACTGCCAGTAATATCACTACTCACCCTCTCATGTCTGACTGCCAGTAATATCACTACTCACCCTCTCGCGTCTGACTGCCAGTAATATCACTACTCACCCTCTCGCGTCTGACTGCCAGTAATATCACTACTAACCCTCTCGAGTCTGACTGCCAGTAATATCACTACTAACCCTCTCGAGTCTGACTGCCAGTAATATCACTACTCACCCTCTCGCGTCTGACTGCCAGTAGGGACAGAAATAGTACGGTAATATCACTACTAACCCTCTCGCGTCTGACTGCCAGTAGGGACAGAAATAGTACAGTAATATCACTACTCACCCTCTCGCGTCTGACTGCCAGTATATCACTACTCACCCTCTCGCGTCTGACTGCCAGTAATATCACTACTCACCCTCTCGCGTCTGACTGCCAGTAGGGACAGAAATAGTACGGTAATATCACTACTCACCCTCTCGTGTCTGACTGCCAGTAGGGACAGAAATAGTACGGTAATATCACTACTCACCCTCTCGTGTCTGACTGCCAGTAATATCACTACTCACCCTCTCGCGTCTGACTGCCAGTAATATCACTACTCACCCTCTCGCGTCTGACTGCCAGTAATATCACTACTCACCCTCTCGCATCTGACTGCCAGTAATATCACTACTCACCCTCTCGCGTCTGACTGCCAGTAATATCACTACTCACCCTCTCGCGTCTGAGTGCCAGTAGGGACAGAAATAGTACAGTAATATCACTACTCACACTCTCGCGTCTGACTGCCAGTAATATCACTACTCACCCTCTCGCGTCTGACTGCCAGTAATATCACTACTCACCCTCTCGCGTCTGACTGCCAGTAATATCACTACTCACCCTCTCGCGTCTGACTGCCAGTAATATCACTACTCACCCTCTCGCGTCTGACTGCCAGTAATATCACTACTCACCCTCTCGCGTCTGAGTGCCAGTAGGACAGAATAGTACAGTAATATCACTACTCACACTCTCGTGTCTGACTGCCAGTAATATCACTACTCACCCTCTCGTGTCTGACTGCCAGTAATATCACTACTCCACCTCTCGCGTCTGACTGCCAGTAATATCACTACTAACCCTCTCGCGTCTGACTGCCAGTAATAATCACTACTCACCCTCTCGCGTCTGACTGCCAGTAATATCACTACTCACCCTCTCGCGTCTGACTGCCAGTAATATCACTACTCACCCTCATCGCCTCTGACTGCCAGTAATATCACTACCACACACCTCTCGCGTCTGACTGCCAGTAATATCACTACTCACCCTCTCGCGTCTGACTGCCAGTAATATCACTACTCACCCTCTCCGCGTCTGACTGCCAGTAATATCACTACTCCCCTCCTCTCGCATCTGACTGCCAGTAATATCACTACTCACCCTCTCGCGTCTGACTGCCAGTAATATCAACTACTAACCCTCTCGCGTCTGACTGCCAGTATATCACTACTCACCCTCTCGCGTTGTACCGACAGTAATATAACTACTCACCCTCTCGCGTCTGACTGCCAGTAATATCACTACTCACCCTCTCGTGTCTGACTGCCAGTAGGGACAGAAATAGTACGGTAATATCACTACTCACCCTCTCGCGTCTGACTGCCAGTAGGGACAGAAATAGTACGGTAATATCACTACTAACCCTCTCGCGTCTGACTGCCAGTAGGGACAGAAATAGTACGGTAATATCACTACTCACCATCCCTCGCGTCTGACTGCCAGTAATATCACTACTCACCCCTCTTGTGTCTGACTGCCAGTAGGGACAGAAATAGTACGGTAATACCCCTTTTCTCCCCCTCTCCGTCTGACCTTTCCAGTAGGGACGAAAAAGACGGTAAAATATAAACCCCCCCCCCAACCTGAAGAAAATATCCTACTCACCCCCTCGGTTTTTGACTGCCAGTAGGGACTGAAATAGTACGGTAATATCACTACCCCCCCCTCTTCGCGTCCGGGGGGAAACAGGGAATATAACTAAATCACCCTCCGTTACTCCAGGGGGGAGGGGGGGCGAATATTTCGGGAAAATTTCCCACTCCCCCCTCTTCGTGCTGATGGGCAGGGGGAAAATTTTAATTTTCCCTCTCCCCCTCTCTAAAATTTCCCCTCCCCTCCCCTTGGGCCTTTCCTCTTCACCCCCCATGGGCGAAAAAAAAGGGAATATCAAATACCTTTCCCCCTCTCGGTCTGACTGCCAGAATATCACACTCCCCTCTCGGTCTTACTGCCGTAAAAACACTACTCCCCTCTCGTTTCTGAAATGCCATAATATCACTACTTTACCCTCTCCGGGTCTGATGCCAGTTAAAATCACTACTCACCCCTCCCCCTTTTGGGGTCTGACTGCCAGTAAAATATCAAAAATAAATCCCCCCTCTCTTGTCTTACTGCCAGTAAAACATCTCACCCTCTCGTGGGCTACTGCCATTTTAAAATCACACTACCACCCTCTCCTTCCCGACTGCCCCTTTAAAATCACTACTCCACCCTCCCCGGTCTGACTGCCAGTAAAAAAATACTAATTCCCCCTCTCACCCTCCGTTTTGACTTCCAGTAATAAACACTACTCACCCTCTGTGTCCTGGGCGGGCCCGTAATATCACTCTCACCCTCTCCGTCTGACTGCCAAAAAAAAAAATATCACTTTTCACCTCCCCCCTTTGGCTGATGCCAAATAATTCACTACTCACCCTCTTCACTCCCCACCTTTCCTTCCCCCCCCCTTTTCCCACCCCCAGGGGGTATCCCCCCTCCCCTCCCGGTTTACCCCCCCTAAACCACCCCCCCCCCCCTTTTTTGGGTTTTTTTCTTTTTTTGGTTTTTTTTTTGGTTTTTTTTTTAATTTTTGGTTTTTTTTGGTTTTAAAATTTCAAACCCTTGGTGGGTGCCGTTAAAATTTTAAAACCCACCCCCTTTGCCCCCCCCCCCCACCAACCCCTGTGTTTAAGGGAAAAAATCAAATCCCCCCCCCCCCCCCCCGCCCCTCCCCCTCCCCTCCGATTCCCAAAAAAGAAATTGTAAGGTTATCCCCCCCCCCCCCCGGGAAACCCCCCCCTGCCCCCTTAAGGAAAAAAGTAACGGCCCCTACCCCCGCCCCCCAAACCCCAAGAAAATATTCCCCACCACCCCCCCCCCGGGGTCCCCCCCCGAACCCCCCCCCCCCCCCTCCCCCCCCCCCCCGAACCCCTTCCCGAAAACCCCCTCAAAGTCCGGGTTTTCCCCCCTTCCCGGGTAATTCACTAACCCTCTCTTCCTCTTTCCCATTTAAAATCACTACTCACCCTTCGGTCCCGACTGCCAGAAAAATCAATTACTACTCACCCCTTTTTGCGTGAAATGCCATTTAAAAATTTTAAATACTCCCCCTCCCCTGGGCTGACGGGCCGTAAAATCACTACTTCACCCTCTCGTGTCTGACTGCCAATTAAACAAATATAACCCCGGGGTTTTTCCCCTAATACACTCCCCCTCTTCCCCCGTCGTAACCCCCAAAAGAAAAAATCAATACCCACACCCCCCCTCGGTTGATGCCAAGGGACGAAATATTTCGGTTTAAAATCACCCCACCCCCCCTTCCAAAAATTACTACCCCCCTCCCCTCGTCTGACTGCCAAAAAGGGACAGAAGGACCCCTAAAACCCCCGGGACCCCAAATATCACCTCCCACCCTTTCAACCACCAGCACTAATCCCCCCTGTAAAAACCCAAAGGCAAAATGAGGGATATTACCAAAAACCCAACCCCCTGGTTTTCCCTAATTTCATTTTAACCCCCTTTGTCGCCCCAAGTTTTACCCCCGGTTGAAATGGTTTGGGGGGCCCCCATTTGGTTTAACCTCAATCGGAACCCCCTTCTTTTTCCCAACGTCGGACCCAAAATAATAACCATTTTCCCCCCTTTCGCTCCATGGGAAAAAAAAGTCGGAATTTTTATTACCCCCCGCGGATTCAGGATACATAAAACCAAGGGAAAAGGTGGGGAAGAAAATTTCCCCCCCCCACACTTTAAAATTTTCCCTTTTTTTCCCCCTTTTCACAAAAGTCCCATTTATTCCCAAATTTTTTCTAACAATTTAAATTTTAATTTTTTGTTTGACTGGGTTGTCTCCCTTAATGGTTTTACTGTTTGACTGGGTTATCTCCCTTATTGGTTTAACCGTCAATCGGAACCCCTCGTCATTTTCTCCGAAACTGGACTCGGACCAAAGTAGTAACCATTTTGGACTACTTTCGATCACATGACACAAAAAATGGCGGCGCCCATGTTTCATTAAACGGCGAGATTCAGCGATCATCATAAATCGACATGATGTGAAAACGGTAGTTAATGGGATGTCAAAAGTTTTCCTCATCACGATTGTAGTATTTCTTTATATTTCTCATATTTCGATCATTAGGAAGTCGCTGATTTACCTCCAAGTAAATATTTGTCTAACAGTCTCAAATGGTAATGTTTTGTTTGGTCAGCGAGTGTTCGAGTGTCAAGTAGGGTATTTCTGTTACTCAATACATATTAGTTCTCTAATTTTCTTAAATGATTT
Source organism: Pecten maximus (assembly GCF_902652985.1). Taxonomy (NCBI): domain Eukaryota; kingdom Metazoa; phylum Mollusca; class Bivalvia; order Pectinida; family Pectinidae; genus Pecten; species Pecten maximus. Next base: position 34,242 of record NW_022979490.1, read on the forward strand.
CGACAGATCTCACCCTGGATTCTTTTATCTTTTAAGATATATATATATATGTTTGTCATGACAGGTCTGATATAATAACAATACAATGTATACATTTGTATATGCCAAGATATCTATAAACATCATCATTCCTGCCATCTCATTATGACAGCCACATTTTTATCAATTGCAAGATTTGCAGAACATCATGATCACCTTCAAATATGATATTTTTGTAGATATATTTATATGTAAAAACACTGAAATTTAAGACTCATAATTTGGAGGAATTAGCATACCTGAATGTTATGATTATGATATTTCAAGTACAATTGTATTTCTTATTGATATACATCCAAATTATCACTAGCATAAAAAGACTTCTACAATATCTGAATTACATGTATGCAGGAATGTTTATGTTATAAATGCATATAAATTATAATATGAAATCTAGACAAAAGTAAAATACAGAAAACTTGTAAACACGGCCGAGATAAGTTTTCATGAAAGATGTGTTCTCCTTTCTCTAACTTGAAAATCATAAAAAAGAAGTGACAGCAGATATAGGTCTAGTCTGATTCATATTATACCAGACCCAGAATATCTGTACTGTTCCTCCACAGCTGGATTATAGTCTGATTTATATTATACCAGACCCAGAATATCTGTACTGTTCTCCCACAGCTGGATTATAGTCTGATTTATATTATACCAGACCCAGAATATCTGTACTGTTCTCCCACAGCTGGATTATAGTCTGATTTATATTACACCAGACCCAGAATATCTGTACTGTTCTCCCACAGCTGGATTATGCACTCATACATTATATACAGGGTATAATGATCATACCTGCACTTTGATAAAGTCTATTTTTTTTCAATATTAACAAATCTTTGCCAATATTATATATATATGTATATACTATTATATTATTTTCATCAGCATTATACAGAACACAACCATGTGTCATCCACAAAGGCAAATGAACCAGGATGTTTTCTTTAGGAAAGTGGTTAACATGGAGTTTTTTTTTTCCAAAAAGCAAATAAAATTCCTATTAGAACATTATTTCAAATAATACAAAACCCGTTAAAGAATGGTGAAATAAAATATGTTTATGTTTATGAGGTATAAAAATACATAGTTAACCCTGAAGCATATCAATTTGGTATGATTCTATTAATATATTATGATAGAGGATAAAGTTTACTAATGGTAAAATCATTATCCGGTTCTCCAACTTTTCTTCTATCATGCATGTCTCCACATATATGTCTCCAGAAATGTGTTTTTTCTTATCTTGTTGTGTTTCTTTTTGTTTAAAGTTCACGGATTTGATTTTTCTATATGATTACATCCATATACACTGTACATACCAGAAAAAATATTGATGTGATTGCCTCCAAGGCCGTTGAAGGAAAGCTTGGAATAGCCCTTTATGAAAACCTGAATATTGACAAGTCAACTTTTGTTGCTTCATGTTACAGCTAAAACAAAATGTGTACCAGTGTAAAAAAAACACCAGCTAAAAGTGACTTGACATTTTAACAGTGACATTGACTGTTGACACAGTGATAATTATCTCTGGTCAGCTGAACCAAGACTGAATTTTGTTAAAAAAATAAACTTAAATAATTCATTAAAACCTGGAGTAGAAGGTCATTAACTGTTGTTGACAGATATCATATGTAATTAAATCACTGATGATATCGCAGTTCAATCACCTTTTTATTTCACTCCACAATCCAAGCGAAATATATTCTGAAGAAGTTGAATTCTAGTCTTATTTACTTTTTAATTAAAATTAAATTGAATTAGAAGATTGTTCCAAACTACACTTACTGTACTTAAAGATTTCTGTTAATTATTCACCTATAAATAGGATTGATAATGAAATTATCATTATTATTGAGCAGTAGCTATACGGAATGAGGTGTTTTCACAACTCAATAACTATGAACTCTTTAATCAACACAAAAAAGGACATTTATTATAAAGTTCAACAATCTATTGCTTCTGGTAGGAGTGACTGTTAAGGAAAAGTTTGAAGTACAATGGAGTAAATGGTAAAAAAAGTTACAGTAGTTAATTCATAAGTTGGGTATTTGGTTTGAATTGCCAAGTATGATTAAACTATTACTATTACAACTATTATTGATATCATTTTTACACTTCACAAGAAGCACCCTTTGTACTTACTCCCAGCCCTTGACAAAGCCAAACATACTAGTATTTTTTTGTCTTTTTTTCCACTATCTTTCCTAACTTCTCTCTTTCACACTTTCCTGTCCATCTTGACAATAAAGTGAAATATTTATCATAATTAATAAATTAGGAATACCATTTTGATATAAAATAGGCAATTCATTAGTTCATATGTGAATGATATCTTGCTATATGAAAGGTTGTGGGTCATAGTATGTGATGTGTGTGGAGGAATGAGGCTGTAAGATCTGCCCCCTGTGCACCCCCCCCCCCCCCCCCCCCCCCCCCCCCCTTCCATCTTTTTTGTTTGGTGATTGGATTGGAAGTTCAATATATGTATTTGCCATATATGCATGGTAAAAAAAAAATTCTGATGGGTATTTTGATGAATATGCAATGACATGTTGTTTTTATGTCAATATTCAGCTTGTAATGAAAAACAGTGTTAAAGAGGCTGATGATGAGGGTGAGGATGTAACAATCAGGTATCTAACAGTAATACTGTATATATCAGGATAGTACATTCACATGATGATGATGATGATGATGAGATTGTTGGTTGTACATTTGAGAGTGAGATGATACATTATAATTTGACAACAGTTATGTTGATATATCTTGTACATGAAAATGAAAAAAAAAGAATAAATTACACTTGTATATACATGTACAAGTAGTAAATCTCTGGTCAGCTGATGTCTTATTCAATTAAAAACTTTGCTTGATAAATTAAATGGCATGTCACTTTCATCCATTAGAATACATGTACTGCAAGTGCATTTGTTCCTAAGTTGAACTTAGGTTGGTTTGTTTGCTAGTTTCATCACCACACATATGGTTCAGTCATGCAGGATCATTTTGAGGCTGGGTCTCCTTGTAGTAGTGGGTGACTACCTCACTGAATAACACACAGGAGACCCTGAACATATGCTTGGATAGATGTCAATTGATGTCTCATAATCAATTAAAGTGTCATATTCCAGAAAACTGTGAGAACAATCACACTGGTAACCCCAAACTTTTCAATTTCCTGGTGCCAGTGTTAATTTTTAAACATAATTGAGGATTTAAATGTTGCACGAGTGAATGAAGTGCATGTGTGGTATTATTAGTAAGTGAAAGTGAGGAAATTAAGTGCAAGGTATTAATGTTAAAGGAAAGGAATTTATTTTTATCCATCTTTCGTGTTCCACCAGAGTTATCGCCCCTCACTACACCCAAGCATATTGACTAATGAGTGAAAAGTACAAATTAGATCCAAGCTATTATTGTTGAATCTCTTAGATAACCTCACAATCTTCAAAGTAAATGGTTCAACTGACCAATCACAACAGTTGTTAATTGCCAACAGATTTCATATCAAGCTCTACAGAAACATACAAGTGCCATGAACAAATCAAACATAAAAACTGCCAGGAAAAAACTGAGAATTGACAATACACCATAGAAATTGTAATTAACTCAATTTCAATTTTCAATTTCTTTATTGACCGTAGGCCTTGTGGCCCATAAGTACATAATACAAATACACAATACATGAAAATGACAATGAAACAGCAATGCAATACATTGTGGAGAATGGGTTACATATGTAAAGATCGAATCTTATTTGCTTCGAATATGAATTTACTCAGGTTACATAATTCTTTGGTATTATTGACACTTAATAACTGTATTAATTTAAACATTGATGGCTTTTGCCAGTAGTACTTTTCAGAAAGAATATACCATTACATGATAAAACACCACTGAAATTATACACAAGTGCATGGGTTCGGGAAAATGTCTGTAATATTATTTTTAAAACATCCACTTCACTAAAAGGTATTTTTTTTATAAAGTTATATATGTATATAGGTTTCAGAATCAAGGTTGCTACCTGTGAATTAATGTAAAATTTAAAATCATATATAAAATGCATTTCAAATACGGTATTTGATGACTCAATGATGTAATGTCTAATGTTTAAGATTTTATTTTATTCTTATGATAAGAGCGCAGCTCATCGCGCCCGAAGGGCGCGAGAGCGAAGCTCTCTTTAAGACAACACGTGTATAAGCTATATTTCCAATCAATTCTATATACCCCTTCAACTTTGAAATCGTGTCCCGCGGGAAAAGTCGCGCGCCTCCAGTAGAGGCAGCCATGTTTGAAATCTCATTCCCTACACGACGAGATCTGACTAACTTTTCTCTCGTCGAAACAAATAACTGAAAGTTAGTTCATATTACTTAATTCTTGAAATATCTACACAACCCATGTCAAAGGTCTGATTCAATTAAAAATTACCAATGTATTTTGCGAATTTGATTGGCTTGAGATATTTCGTTGGTTACCTAAATCGGAACCCTCCCTATTTCGGTGCTGATCAAATTGGATGCGAGAGTGGACAAAGAGGTTATTTTGCTGCATATGTGCGTTACATAGAACAGTTTTTAATTGTATTATCTTTAGATAACAGCATTGTTAGCACAACTTTCCATGTTACAACCGAAAACCCTGAAATATTACTGACTTGAACACCCCATTCAGAATGGTGCTGTATTGTCGTCAAGCGTGACGTCATAAAAATCCAACGTCAAAGATTTTGCCACTGATTCCCGCGCTTTCTCAGCGCATATATTTTAAGGTTCGTCTTCCAGATGTCTGTGAAATATGTGATAATTTAAGGGAAACAATTCAATATCTTCTGTATTTTCAAAGTGGACATAGACTGTATTAACTGCAGTAGCTGTTCCATTTTACTTATCCTATAAAAAAAATCAAAACTTTCATTTTATTAATAAAACTTCATAATTAAAAGAAACTTACTGTGTCGACCTCTTTAGACCCCGACCTTAAATTACTAGAAACGTTTTATATGTAGTATGATTAACAAGGTATCGTGAAAAATATAGTACAAGTTATTGTGCAGTGTGTATAAACATATCTTTGTATGAGGAGATTCCATTCTGTTTGTATTATAGTCTAACTTTCCAAAATCTATGTGATGTTCTATTACAAACTTCCACGTTATAGTTCGCAATGTCTTAGAATACAGTGAGGACGTTAAGTATGCCAAAATTCCCAGGAGAAAACAGACTTTGTAATTGGTTTCTTTGTGTGGAAACTGAAGCCTTATTTCACAACTTGTCCAATACGCACTCACTTCAGATTAAAAACCTCGATGCACATATGTATCTCAAATAATAGTCTAAGTGACTGATTTTGCTTCTTGTTACATGTACTTCTACCACGGACTTAGATATACATACTAACATATGTCCGTGCTTCAAAAACAAAACAAAAATAAAACCCAAACCCATAACATATGAGTTGCAAGTTTTAATTGTAAACAGTTTATATATTGATACGATTGCCTTCTAGCCCTTTTGCTCAGTCTATAAAGCGGCTGACCAGCAAAACCGGGGATCGCGGGTTCGATCCCGGTGGAAACACACTACTTGCTTTTCTGTTACTGTAAGCTATAGGAAAATTAGAGGCTTCGTTGGGGATAAAACCTCGGTTAATGTGTGTTCGGGGCAGGTTTTAATTGTAAATTAGTGTACATAGTAATACGATATATTTTTATTGTTGTTTATTTGTTTTGTTTAGTTTTTTTTAATCAGGGATGTATAATTAATAGTCTATCATAGTATATGTATTGGTTTAGGACCTAATATTGGCCTAGCTTGTACATAGCATATTTTGCAGACGCGTTGTGTTATTATTTTAAATAAATTAACACCCCCCTCCTCCCCCCCCCCCCCAATAATATATATATATATATATATATATATATATCTGAAAATAAATGTGGTACATGTTCTTAGACTGTTATTCTCATGTCCCTGTGTTTCCTTCTTGATTAACGGTAAGTCAGGTGATTATAGCTGCGCTCTTCTAAGGCTTTGCCTTCATTCATATTAATCATACTCATGACACTTATTTTTTTGACTCAAGCATCTACCCGAATTAAATCAGTCTAGCTATTATTAATGTGTATTCTGGGTGAGTTAACTAACATTTATGACATTTGGCAGACAATAGGACTTTTTTGGGATAATTTTGTTGATATAAGGAATGCATCGCTGTCGATAAAAAAAATAATGGATCTAATAAAAACAATAACCTGGCTGTAGATGTTACATGTACCGGTACACACACAGTAGTTCTGTAATCTTTACAAATACGGTTGGATCATAAATATAACACAAAACTAAAATGAAAAACATGTCAATAATATTTATATAACGCTTACTCTTCACATATACAGTGAAATACTTAAAAACCGCATGGAATAGACTGGGCGCAGCCATGTTGTTTACCCTATCGACAGCTATAGTTCGCGGTAATTTGGTCATCGTCCGGCGAATCACCTGGACCCATCATTTTCATGTGTATTCATACACTTACCTCCGAGCCTACGTTCGCAGACGGAGGCGAGGTGTTCCGATTGTTTAACCGTTTGAGTGGGTTGTCTCCCTTATCAATCTTCTACCTTATCAATCTTCCATTTTGACTGGGTTGTCTCCCTTATTGGTTTAACTGTTTGAGTCGGTTGTCTCCCTTATCAATCTTACTACATTTGACTGGGTTGTCTCCCTTACCAATCTTCTTGGACTTCTTTGATATCTCTTAACTTGTCAACCATAGCGATACAACAACAATCCCCCTTACCTATCTCTGCTGAGGTCTTGATGATTCCAAGGTTGTCCCTGAGCCAGCGTACACAAGCACCACCAATGGCAACAGCTCCCTGTAAGATATAGAGATACAGACATGTAGTCTGAGAAAAAAACACCAGAAAAATATATAACTACATACATGTATAATTTAATTGTAACCATAAGTTCATGTATATATTCATGCCTGTTCTGCAAATCCATTGTGTAAATGTTGAAAGTGAGGCTATTAATACAAAACACATACAATGTATATAATGAAATTGTGAACAAAGCTACAAAAAAGTTCATACTGACAGTATTTGGCAATATTAACAAAATAGCAGCAGTTTTATATACCTCAAGAGCATAGATGACAGGTTTGTCTTTGCCAAGTTGATAGCCCACCGTAGTTAACAGGCCGTGGTTGGACTCACACACCTACAAACGTCAATCAATTCAGTCAACAAATGATTTCATGATACGAGAAAAAATGGAAATATATCAATAAAAAAAATATAAATATATAATAAGGACAAAAATACAGCAAAAAATTTTTAATTCATGTAATCTGCATGGGTCGCTAAGGTGTCAATACTACAATTCAACTATATATTGTAGGTTTGGTTAAAATAACAATGACATTCCTAGCAATCCTAATTTCCAGAGTCCCTGGACCATAAATTCTGGACAATATTCCGTAAATGAGTAAATTGGTTGGACTTATACTTTTTGAGCAATGGATCTAAAAAACAGTGAAAAAAGGATAGTTTTTTGTAATGTGACCTTGTCCTTAGTCCCTAAGGCCTGAGAACTTTTGATAATGAAGATCTGCATGAAGTGTAAGTTTAATTGGTCAAAGGGAACTAGAGTTATCGCATAGAAAAGGAGGCACCACCACTAACAGTGGTACATGAATGTTGTATGATTTTTGCAGTTGACAAAAAAGGATTGTTTGCAGATGAATAGACATACAATTGGCAGATGAAGGATGAAGGACAACTTACATACTAGCCCATCATTCATGATAAAATATAGGATGTCACTTACCTCAGTACCAGTATTCATCAGTAGGAAACAGCCCGTACCATACCTGTAACATAATCATTTGATGTAGTTTTAATAAAAAAAAAAAATAAAATCAATATATACTTGTAACAATTAAGTGGGTTATTTGATTAACATATTTGTTACCTTTATATATATATATAATGTTTATGTACCTGTAACAGATCTTCTCTGTGAGAGATTTTCCAAATACATAATGATGTACCTGTAATCCTTAAGTGGGTACCTATATCTAGTTTTCATTGTTGTTAATTGAAAGCCTTATTTCCTGTACTTTCAACATTTAGTTAGAGCCTTATAAACCCCTATCACACTCAGCTACGTTCTGACTACCTCCAACCACATCCTAGAAAATTTGAAGGTCACAGTCGGAACTTATACAACTCGGGAAACTGATCAGGACCTGGTATTGTCTTCGTGGGAGTGGAGGACGCGGAGAAACTTTGAACATGTTAAAAGAGGGATCTTGGTGTCCACCATTGAATGATCCTTATCAGTCAAATGAAAGACTGATCTATTCTCTTCTTTTCCCTCTTTTCACTCTTCTTTCAATAATTTACTAACATTACATTACACAATATAGTAGGAGAAACCTACAATTGTCAAAATACAAGATTGCCGCCTGTCGGCCATGTTGTTTTCCGATCGGTCCCAAAATGCAATTTCCACAACTTAAGACCAAGGAAATCTTACAAATGAAATAAGAGAAAGATCCCTTTAGCACTTTCTAAGAAATAGCGATAACAAACATCAATTGTCAAACCCAAGATGGCCGCCTGTCGGCCATGTTGTTTTCCGATCGTTCCCAAAATGCAATTTCCACAACTTAAGACCAAGGGAATCTTACAAATGAAATAAGAGAAAGATCCCTTTAGTACTTTCTAAGAAATAGCGATAACAAACATCAATTGTCAAACCCAAGATGGCCGCCTGTCGGCCATGTTGTTTTCCAATCGTTCCCAAAATGCAATTTGCTTAACTAAGACTAAGGGGAACCTACATGTGAAATTTGAGAAAGATCCCTTTAAGTACTACATGTAGCTGAGAAATAGCGATAACAAGAATTGTTTACCAAGGGATGGAAGGACGCACCAAGGATGCAGGGCGATTTGAATAGTCCACCATCTGATGAAGGTGGGCTAAAACTCATACAGACATCTTCTTAAGAACTAAGAAGCCTAGACACCTGTTATTGGGTCTATGCTGGGATGAAAAGCTAAAGTATTTTGCTTTGAATGACCTTGACCTTCATTTAAGGTCACAGGGGTCAAATAGGTTAAAACCTTTAAATGTCATATTCTCAATCGCCATGGGACATAGAGACCTCATATTGGGTCTGTAGCAAGCTGGGATGAAGGACTACACATTTGTATGGATGACCTTCATTCAAGGTCATCAAGATCATTTCCGCCTTAAGTTTGTCAAAGGTGTGAAAAGCCTGTCAAACTGTCCATGACAATTTCTAGTCTTACTGGTCTTACCTGTTTCTTACTTTGTGTTTCTTACATACATTTTTATTTTTTTTACTTAAGACGTGTTTTTTAACTTACGTGTTATTTTATTTATATGCTTTTTTATTTAAGTGTTTTTTACTTATGTATTTTTTTACTTACATGTTTTTTTACTTACATGTTTTTTTACTTACCTGTTTTTTACTTAAGACATGTTTTTTTTACTTAAGTTTTTTTTTTACATGTTTTTTGTCTTACATGTTTTTATTACTTACGAGTCTTTTTTTTACTTACTAGGTATTTTTTACTTACGTGTTTTTGGCCTGTCCTGGTTTGAAACACATTTGACCAACCAAAGCTGCCTGCTGATCCCCCAGTATCTATTACATAACAAAGTGTCACAAGTTATACATACCTGTAGCATCCTTATGTAACAACATAGCAGCAATGATAGGGTGTGAACTGGTATATATAGATATAGTCAAACTAAATCCAAGGATTTAAGGAAGTCCCAATTAAATCTCTTTTTTTTTATACAAAAAACTTTTTAAGAACCCAAATGGCATTATCTTGCACATGTGTGGTTTCAGCACTGTTTTGTCCATTTTAATGAGTTCTATCAGTTTTGAGATACAAAAAGCATTTTGTTTTGTTCGAACTTGTCAACACAATTTCCCTACAAAGACATGCTCATCTCATTTTGAAATGTATATTTCTCATTGTAACAATAACAAGCAATTATGTATAAATAGATACACTAACTGCTTCTGGTTTTAATGAAGAGATTTCTTGGATAAGACAAAGTTTTTTATCATAATAAAGTATTACTATATTGAATAAGTTTACATTTAATTCAATTAAGAAATTGTTCTTTTTTATTATTTACTGGTCTGTAAACTGAATTGTTTGAGAGATATTTTAAAATGATGCACTGTTAAAAAATGCAGTTTACAAACCTTCACCCCCCACACTTACCCCTGAGATGTTGAGACCCTTTAAGGGGCCAGAAACTAGTTGTCCATAAACTTCCGCGGAACTTCTGATCTCTGGTAAAACTTCTATAGGAATGTCAAAGAACCTGGAATAAAGAGACAGTAATAAATATATATAGTGTTAGGGATAAGCTTAGTGAGGGTGTAGATTCAAGTCAAATATCTGTTTCTGTGTAACTTCTATTTTTATTCCCTCAAAAACTAAACATGGAAACAACTTCCGGTGATGGATATAAACACGTACAAAATGACGGATTCTGGATATGCGACGGATGGTTTATAACAATATATATACATGATATATATAACAATAGGGTATATATCAAACAATAAGTTTTTTATTTCATATGAAATCGTATGAAATGTGTCTTAGATGTTTATATTTTGGCGAGCCTTGGTGAGCAAAAATCAAAACCCAGGAACTGATTGTGTGATAAAAGTTATCAAGGAATACTTCTGATATCTTCACTTTTTCAAAGAATTCCTTAATTGTAATATATATGTGTATATTCTACTTTCAAAATGAATTACTGTTTAAATTTATTTCTGCACCTACTTCAATAGATCTGTATCCCATTCAAGAGACCCAATGTTCATCAACATCGTACGACTGGCATTAGTGACGTCCGTCAGGTGTTTACCTCCATCCTTCCCTCCAGTTAGGTTCTGACAAAAACATACCACAATGTGTGATACACAATCACATCACAGGTAAATACTCAATCACATCACAGGTAAATACTCAATCACATCACAGGTAAATACTCAATCACATCACAGGTAAATACACACTCACTAAACAGGTAAATACTCAATCACAGGTAAATACTCAATCACAGGTAAATACACAATCACATCACAGGTAAATACCCAATCACATCACAGGTAAATACTCAATCACATCACAGGTAAATACTCAATCACAGGTAAATACACAATCACATCACAAGTAAATACACAATCACATCACAGGTAAATACTCAATCACATCACAGGTAAATACTCAATCACAGGTAAATACACAATCACATCACAAGTAAATACACAATCACATCACAGGTAAATACACAATCACATCACAGGTAAATACACACTCACTAAACAGGTAAATACTCAATCACAGGTAAATACTCAATCACCGGTAAATACACAATCACATCACAGGTAAATACCCAATCACATCACAGGTAAATACTCAATCACATCACAGGTAAATACTCAATCACAGGTAAATACACAATCACATCACAGGTAAATACACAATCACATCACAGGTAAATACCCAATCACATCACAGGTAAATACACAATCACATCACAGGTAAATACACAATCACATCACAGGAAAATACACAATCACATCACAGGTAAATACTCAATCACATCTAAATACACAATCACATCACAGGTAAATACACAATCACATCTAAATACACAATCACATCACCGGTAAATACTCAATCACAGGTAAATACACAATCACAGGTAAATACACAATCACATCACAGGTAAATACACAATCACATCACAGGTAAATACCCAATCACATCACAGGTAAATATACACAATCACATCACAGGTAAATACTCAATCACATCACAGGTAAATACTCAATCACAGGTAAATACACAATCACAGGTAAATACACAATCACAGGTAAATACACAATCACAGGTAAATACTCAATCACAGGTAAATACACAATCACAGGTAAATACTCAATCACAGGTAAATACACAATCACAGGTAAATACACAATCACATCACAGGCAAATACTAAAGAATTTAAAGGTTTCAACACCATAGCTGCTTGTGAATTTATTTAGTTTGCATTGTATGCTTTTACCAGATACAGGCATCATTTCCATTGGAAAATTTGCGTGAAGTAATCAGCTATCTGAATCTTTTCCCTTGATTATAATCATCCCTATCTAATGTATCATTTACCCATAACAGCCAGGAGTCAACTGTCCCGAACAAACAGCGGCCATCTCGGATTGCAGCTCGGACCACCTCACTGTTGTCTATCAGCCATCGCAGTTTGACAGCACTGAAGTAGGTCGTTATAGGAAGGCCGCATTTAGGCTGCAACAGGGAAAAAAAGTCAAGGATAGCTATGTACAACTTCACAAGTCAAGGGTGTTAGGATAGCTATGTACAACTTCACAAGTCAAGGGTGTTAGGATAGCCATGTACAACTTCACAAGTCAAGGGTGTTAGGATAGCTATGTACAACTTCACAAGTCAAGGGTGTTAGGATAACTATGTACAACTTCACAAGTCAAGGGTGTTAGGATAGCTATGTACAACTTCACAAGTCAAGGGTGTTAGGATAGCTATGTACAACTTCACAAGTCAAGGGTGTTAGGATAGCTATGTATGTACAACTTCACAAGTCAAGGGTGTTAGGATAGCTATGTACAACTTCACGAGTCAAGGGTGTTAGGATAGCTATGTACAACTTCACAAGTCAAGGGTGTTAGGATAGCTATGTACAACTTCACAAGTCAAGGGTGTTAGGATAGCCATGTACAACTTCACAAAGTCAAGGGTGTTAGGATAGCTATGTACAACTTCACAAGTCAAGGGTGTTAGGATAGCTATGTACAACTTCACAAGTCAAGGGTGTTAGGATAGCCATGTACAACTTCACAAGTCAAGGGTGTTAGGATAGCCATGTACAACTTCACAAGTCAAGGGTGTTAGGATAGCTATGTATAACTTCACAAGTCAAGGGTGTTCAGGATAGTCATGTACAACTTCACAAGTCAAGGGTGTTAGGATAGTCATGTACAACTTCACAAGTCAAGGGTGTTAGGATAGCTATGTACAACTTCACGAGTCAAGGGTGTTAGGATAGCCATGTACAACTTCACAAGTCAAGGGTGTTAGGATAGCTATGTACAACTTCACAAGTCAAGGGTGTTAGGATAGCTATGTACAACTTCACAAGTCAAGGGTGTTAGGATAGCTATGTACAACTTCACAAGTCAAGGGTGTTAGGATAGCTATGTACAACTTCACAAGTCAAGGGTGTTAGGATAGCTATGTACAACTTCACAAGTCAAGGGTGTTAGGATAGCTATGTACAACTTCACAAGTCAAGGGTGTTAGGATAGCTATGTACAACTTCACTAGTCAAGGGTGTTAGGATAGCTATGTACAACTTCACAAGTCAAGGGTGTTAGGATAGCTATGTACAACTTCACAAGTCAAGGGTGTTAGGATAGCTATGTA